>NC_141778.1:20056265-20211762 GCF_054643075.1 Acanthaster planci | reverse complement strand
TGCCTGAATATCTGAAGTGAGGGCATTTATCACTGTTGTCTGTGGCAGTTTGTTTACTGGTCTGAAACCCCCCTCCCTTTCCAGTACAGCCAAAACCCGCCTCCAGCTCAAACCATTTCCCTGTGACTCCCTAATGTGCAGCTCCCTGATGTTTCCTATTGATAAGGAACCCAAACATATTCCATCACTTCGCACCCACACACACTCTGAGGTGAGGCCTGACCCACTAGAAGGCCTACTTATTAAACTCCCTGGCCAACAGTTTTATGTGGCAGGGTTAATAAATTGATTAACAGTTCATAATATTCTTCAACAGGTGTAAATAAATTTGTACCCCAGTGAACTTTTTTATTAGTGAAAAAAAGCCTGTGTTTGTGACTATCTGTGGAACGCTATTGGCAAATTTGAACTTTGATGGGTCTATGAAACTGCTGACCTACTGAAATCCAGTATGACAGAAGTATGTCGCCCCTAGCATGGAGGCAGCATTCCATGCCTCTAGGCTGTGACTTCAGAAAATGAACAGAACATGAAAGAACTATGCAAGCTTAAAAAAAGATGATGTTTAGTCATTCTTTTTTGGGGGAGGGAGGTTATTCCAACTACTATCAAACAGGTTATACTTTTAAAATATTTATGAGAGTACATGTACAATTATAACAGCGCTCTATCCTCCACACTGAGTCAACAAATGGTCTTGGACAAAAACCCCTCTTTTTCCTTTCTTTTAGTTCATTGAGAATCGTCAAGCATTTCACAAGCATACTGGTGCTCATATGTTGCTGGGGTGAGGTGGATAATGGCCAAGCAAAACTTGCATTTGGAGTTCTTTGTTACCACTAGCTGTAACTGCCACTGCAACCACTTTTATGAGCATGGCACATTTTTAATAGGTGCCATCAAAAGTGTTACTGTTGGCCACCAATAAAAAATGACACATCTCAGGGGAAACTTGATCAATGCCTCCCCAGGGCAAGTTCCCAAATGCCAATTAAAAACAAATGCGGAGCACAGGATGTGCAAATGAATAAGAGCACAAGCGCTTTAACGCTCTTCCTTCCCTCCAATTAGGGAAGGGTACACGGACAGCCCCGGTCTGCACCGGCGTTACCTTGGTTGGGTGGGGCTGGGCAAAGACGAATGGATGATACCCCAAAGAGACTCTTCCCCTCCCCCTCGAGGGATGCTAGGAGGGAAGGGGATACCACATTTAAACGAGATCAACATGTGGGGGGGGGTTGAGGAGAGAGGACGCTCTGAGGATTGTCATTGGTCCCTTCTATCATATGATAATGAGGCTGGCCACCTGAAAAGCCAGTGGCAACTTGACCTTTTGACCCTCGGTTACTTGTAAAAGGCAAATGGAAAGAGGGTTATGCAAAAAATGCAATAGTCACGGAAAAGGGCACTATTCCAAGTAGTGCTTTAGACTGACTCATCACCTTTCCTTTTTTACATTACTGCCCATTAAGGAAATTCCTTCTGCATTAATTTCTATACATGTGCATGGGCCTACATGCACACCAAGTTACAAGCATTATCCGCTCCAAGCGGAACAAAAGAGGTCGTGTTTGTATTGACGGGTCCTTTTGGTACAACTCACCACACAGGTGCGCAAGTATATGTGCATCTTGACGCACAGCAAGCTGAATATATGCAACAAATTTACTCCAGAAAGTATGGTCTTTGCATACACGCAGAACGCGTGCAAGAACCCACTTGTAACCACCTGTCTTTCGTCGATTGGGGGATGCACTTCAGCTCGGGGCGTACAACTGTGGCCAGTTTTACATGATTCACACCCTTCCAAATGGCCCATGCACCTCACCACGCCCGACAGCAATCTTCTCTGCCATCAACTCAACCTATCGCCCTCTACTGTTTACAAATATAATTTTCCCATTTCCTCTTGCACCTTCAGCAAGCTCAGTTTCTTGGGCAGACTGGTATTTCCATCCGACAAGAACCCCTACTGTGTTCCCCACTTCAAAAATGAATATCCCAGGGGAAATTTCTTTTCTAGTTTGTATCCTCGCACAAAGGACCAAAACAGATGCCTTGCTGCGCCTGACCCATCCCATCAGGTTTTATAAGTATGTCTATCTCTCATCACCTGTCTCCAAAAAATGAGCCAAACTCAAACAACACGTTACTCACAACTTCAACAATCTGTAACACTGGGCACGTACTGCCTCAAGATCCCACCCTCAACTGAACCCAATCCTCTCACAAATTTTGCTTGATGTTTCTCTCATCTCCTGGATCTTTCCTGTGACACTCCCTGTTCTTATTGTCACTGACAATCTCTATCTTCCCTCCTGCCAGCTACCACTTGTCTCAAGTACTTCCTCTGAGAAAAAAAAGGAGGTTAGATCAACACAGACGAGGAACATGCAGTTCTCATAAACACTAACCTATCCTCCCCAATACCATAGGGTCAAGACAGGTGGAGATACAGGATAAAAACATAAATGACATATTTGGTTTAAACAAACCAAACAAACAATGTGCCAGATGAATGACAAGAGACATGAATGGTCAAACATTGCAACCATTTGTTTACAAAGCATAGTCACTTCTCACTTCAAGTCTATTTAAAAATGACAACTTTAATGTATTTCTATCACTTACTTGTGCTGAAAAGAGTACAGAGGGTACTTGAATCTTTAACTCTGTAGCTTTTGTCGAAACTTGAAAGACTTGAATTCCAACGCTGAATCTTTTAATTCCTCTTTTTATTGACGATTTCAATAACGCTGAGTCAAGTATTCAGACTCACACAAAGCAACCAGATAGCCAAGTTGCATTCTCTGAAGCCTTCCTCATAATAAAAACACAAGATCTCTGGTTTGGACGAGGGAAATGGACTAGGCTTGATGAGACCACCAATGTTCTGACCACGACACTGGTACTGCCACTCTATCATACCATTTTCTCAGCATCTTGGGGTGTTAGGTCAAAAGGTACTGAACCCAATTCATGTCATATGGGTGATCGTGAAAAGACTTAAAGCACCAAATGACAAAACTAGCAATGCAGACATATCAAACGATAGTCAGGATTTTTTCGTTCATTTGTCCGTTTTTCTTTCAAACCATTCAAACACAGAGCAGTAATTAAAAATGGGGTTCACTGTTGATTTATTTTGGCTTAATGAGAAACTTGAACAAGTTGTGATCAGAGCCTCCAGAAATCCACTGCACCCTACCAACCAAGCAATCCAGCCCAAGTGTATATTGATAGTCTCTCAATCTTACCCCCTTTCTTAAATACCAATGAGTAATCCACTCATCCAAATCCCTTCTTTGTTGATACCCTATTTGCAAATTTGTGAACCCTCAGCAATGTCATTGTAATAACTAGTCACTCAACATCAATCATCCACTGCCTTCACCATCCTTGTCCACTCCTCCACAACAAAACACCTCCTTACACCCCTCCCTTTGATCCTTGCACCATCTCAGGGTCAAAACAAAGCCAATGGCCCTACTGATGCCCCCCCATGGTGACAAACTCAAGGACCTTCCACAATCCCTGCTGATGAGACAAGCTCCACAAACCTGTCACCAACCGGGCCAGTATGAACTGTGGGCTAAGAAACCAAGACATCTGGGCTGCTTGTCCCTGGACCATTTTTGCCTCCTGTCATGACATAATGCAACCTGCACTGCGTTTAATAATTTCTGACACATCTTGATGACACAGGATGTCCAGGTAACTTGTTAGGGCTGAACTGTGACCAGAGTGATGATGGTTGGGTACTTAAGACCCAGTAGAGGTGGGGGGAAGAAAAGATGTCTTACTCATAAACCGTGAATTGATGGAGCAGATTACAAAGTTGAAGTATCAATGCATTATCAACTGAACTGCTGCATTATCATTACTGCAGATGTTTACCGGAGAAGGATATGCCTTCCACAACATTCATTGTGCAGCATATTGGCATCTTTTGGAAGCATTCTTCTAGCACACATATGCATGGTTGTTGTGTAACAGAGATCTGACATGACCAAGACATGATTCATTCCTTACTGTCATTTAGTACAATGCTATTTTTGACACCCCCTCTTTCTTTACTATAATCAAGGTTGTTCCTAACCAGGTGTGGTTTCAAATTAAAGTTTCACAAAAGGAAAAGGCACACCCAATCAAGTGTTGTATTGTATGCACACAGCTAAGAGTAGGTGCAGCACAAGTGAGGCATGCAGGATATCAGCCCATTCGTCAAAGGATGCGTACAGAGAAAACAAGGAGATGGAGGTGATCCATCAAGATGTCAATCAGTCCGGCCAATGGACTCTTTGCAATCAAGTAAAGGTGTGCAGAATACTAACATTTTCAGTCTGCTTGACATGCTGGTACGTTTACTTCAAGTACATGTAGAAATGCAACCCAATGTCATATTTCGCGAAATTCCCATTCTGTATTTACATAGACCATTTTTACAACTCCAGCCTTCTGCATTGTTTTGGTTTTACCTCTAGGATCACTGCTGGAACCCAATTCAAATCTCTCCCAAACTTTGGCCCATTGCCAAACATTCAAATCTTTTATCCAGAGGTATGTAACTATGGGAGGAATGCCTGGAGGGGAACACACCCTCCAGCTCGTGGCCTGTGCCTCCCTCCAAGTGTGCCCCCCCCCCTCAGAATTAGAGAAGGAACAGTGAGAGTTCAACTTGGTCAGTGACTGAAACCACTGAATGCCCCTCTCAAGAAAATGAGGGCGCTGAAGTACCCTTTGTGCAAATAAAATACAATAAAATGTTAAGACTTTTCAGGGCTTTTGACAGTTTTTCTCACAACTTACATGTATGAGCATGCCTATCATCTGAATCTTGGACTTACATTTTTGCACGCTGAGTACAGTAAAAGGTCACAAAGCCTCAATTTTCCGACCTCTCTAACTTTCCACAATCTTATAGTCAAACATCCTTAAATCTACCAATCCTGAGAATTGCACCCCTAGTTATCCAATGGACTCTAAATCTGTAACTTATGGAAATTATTTTATGCATAACAACCATCTACATGTACATGTGTGTACATGCCTCCACACTTGAGTCTTCATGGGTGGCAACGCAAACACGTGTCAAGGATGTGCCCTCACGCATGACTCTTCACGTGAGTTAGGTCCCATGGGCACCAACTAGCCGCCTATCACACACACCGAATGACTCCCTCAGCATCAAGAATGAACCTAGAACAGCCGCTTTGCGTTCTCTGAGCCTCTACTGTAGACCACATTTCATTGTTCGTATTGGAACAGGCCAAGAAGTGATGGCAAAAATCGGCACTAGCAGCTATCATACATTTGCAACAACTCATGGAAGCCTCGGGGGAAAAAAGCTGGAAGTTTTGAGCGCGCACTGTGTTACTATGCATCACAGAGCAGTGTTGTTAACATGCATTCGTTTTATAAGTACATGACTGACGAACAACATGGGTCAAACTATACAAGTTGTGTGATGGACGACACCAGGATTTTGTGACATGGGTTGTCCAAACCACGGGCAAGGAAAAGCACACACTAAACTTTTCCATCTCGTAGTCCTTCCCCACCTCCCCCTCCCCTTCTCCCTCCCCCTCCCACGGCCAATCATCACCAAAATGTGGGGGTCCTTGTTAGCAGTGAATCAGCAATCACACCAGAGTCCTTGATTGGGTCGATGGAAGATAAGGTGTAACTGCGTTGAGCCGATGATGACACCAATCGCTCTTCGCTCTTGGGGGGAGGGGAGGGGGATGTCGGGAAGAGAACACGATGTCTATCTAGTCTCACTGCATTAACGTTGGATGCTGCTCCAGAGGCCTTCCTGTTTTGATCGCGAGTTGACTGCCCACCTGTGCTCCGTCTGGATCAGTCCAGCGGCAGTTTTTGTTTAAAGTGTAAATGTTTGGTTTGGGGTTACTGTTGATGTTACGTGCCTCACATAAGGAGCTACAGGGGCGTGGAAAATGATGGGAGAAACCTGTTCTGAGTTGTCTTCACGGGGGGGGGAATAAAAGGGTACCAACATGGTGCATGCGATTGTTTCAAACTGTGAAGCAACTAGAAAAAAGCCACAGCATACAGGGTGTGTTTTCTGGCAAACTCCATGATGGAACGGTGCACTGAAACCTGTGTAAATGATAGAGAACAAAGCTATTAAACGGTTCAGTTTTGACCACAAGAGGGCCTGAGCACAGAACATGCGTATGTAGTACACATGCTGCAACCACTAACCTCTGACCAGAGCCTGTCTTACCATGAACTTTTTGAGTTGGCAGTTATGGCAATGCAAGTGCAGGAATTGTGTCACAACTTTAAAACCACAGTCCACAGTCATACAATGCATGCTTGGCACCCTAGATACCCAAGCCATAAATTCCTTCCTACATGTACATGTACCTTATGAAATACACTAACAATCACTCATGCAGCTTAAATACATGTAGTAGGCTGAGTCAGGAGCCTTCTAATCTTCCAGGTGACATGACATATATGGATTAGAGTGTATCCGTACACTACTTGCAGCATGAAGCTTCAGCTTTGAGTGAATTTGAAATGGCGGCCTCTGCGGTATGTTCTCCCATTCATTGTGCAAAGGACAGACTGGATTTGTGGGGGAAAATCATTTAATCTTCCAAGACACACTGCAAGCACCTGGTTAGAACCGGTTGGTCGATGCATGTGATATGAATACCACATATCTAAGTCAGCCACATGCTGTACTCCAAAGTTGACTCCCGAACTCTGATTGATATCTTTTTCATGCAGTCCCCTATGACACAGTCAACAGTTATGACCAGAGTCCTGACAGCATGCCCGCTGGGTCTGACAAAGGGTGACAGTCGATGGGACGCTATCCCTGAACCTCCCTTCAGCCATCTTATTACTGGGCCTGATGCATGCAATACCCATCATTAAAGAAAAAGAAATAACTGGTTCAACAAATGAGGAAGGTAGCTTAAATGGAGGGAAGCACACAGGCTGAAGGTGAAGTCACACCTAATCAAATCAACCCTACCAGGTTCGCTAGAACCTTGAGGCCTTCTGATAACTTCAACTGAGGTAAGAAAGGAAAGGGGGGGCTGTTGGGAGGAACATCAACAAACAAGTTGATGGACTTTCCAGTCTTTCCCCAGTCTATTAATATATGAACCATAGAGTGTCCCCCCCCCACGCCGGGTCCTGTGATTATGCTGTGTATAAGGTAGAACTCACTCAGCGGTTTCTATGGCTCCTGCCATTACCCTCCTGATGGCACTGACAGGTGTGACTGTAGATGAATCAACTACTGCCAGTAAGCACACAGCATTAGCAGGACACAAAGTCGTGTTGTGTGGACACATGGGTGGGTAGTCTGAAGCTTAAGAGTAGGAAGACCTCAAAACAGCACAGTTTTTGTCCCCCTTTCTTCCTGGTCAACAAAAAGACCACCGATGTTGCTCTTTGCTTGTGACTCCGCAAAAATCTGTTCATCTTTACTTGACAGGTGTTCTTTGCTAGGAACCTTCCTGAATCCTCCAAAATCTTCACCTGGGCTAGACGTCAATGCCATGGCACAATCTTTGCACCTGAAATTTCACACAGCATCGAGTCTAATGGAAAGTTCCTATATTGACTGAGCTCCACTTTCTCAATCCTACAAAATCTTACAAACATGACTTATGGATTAAAAAGGGACTGGGAGGGTTAATGTGTTTTAACATGGTGTGTAATTTGTACACTGCAGGTACATGTAGGATCACATTTTCTAATATGTACGTGCTAATTATTCAACAAATGCTTACCTCAATAGAAAATAAAATTGAACCAGCAAAACAGGGAAATAAACAGGCAAGGAAAAGCTAGCGATGTGAGGGAGCAGAGGTAAATTAGCACAGACATAAACACAGGATGAAGACCCTTATGGGACCTGCCTCAGCCAGTGACCGGAACAGCCTGATGGCCAGATGCAACAACTTCACTGCTCAAACAATGACCCATGCAAGGAACCTGGGGAACAATGCAGAGAAGCAAGGAGGTGGACTTACTCCCTCTGCTATAGCTCGGGGCTATAACAAAAACATGAACTAGGCATCTTGTGCAAGTGTTGGAAAAGCTCTCTCGCTAATTTAAAAAAAGACATGCCTTTAGCAGGTGTTCAAAACGGAAAGAGAATGTTTTCATCCTGGTAATCTGCAACAGAATCTTAAGTCATGTGCAAACCTGTGTCAGTGAGCTTGACAGCAACATAACCCACAGTTGTCAGCCTAAGTTCTAGTCAAGAAAAGTATTATACATGCACATCCCCACCCATGTGAATGTCGGTCTGTCAACTGTTATATGACAGCGTTCAATTCATGTACATGTACACCAGACCGATTTTTATCTGCTCAGCAGAAGACGCCATTTGTCAAAACTACATGCCAAACACAACTGAACTGAGAACTTGTGCAAACGATTGTGCTCAGTACAACATTCAGCCAGTAACCCATGTTTCGCCAATGTTGACAAATGACGTCCATGCGCAGAAAAACAAACGGCTTTGTGCTTGCCAGCTCATAGTTGGTCCAAGGGTGAAGAGTATCATGGATACATGTACCTGAACACTGACAGATTTATAATTAAACTTTTAACATAAGCCAAACGGTCAGTATATACACATGCACACGTACATGTACATGTGCATGTACACATGCACCGGATTTTCCCACTTGTTTCTTCTACAACCATCTCCTGTTTTTTTATTACCACAGGGAGCAATTCCACTAAAACGAAGGGCCACTACACAGGGATGACTGACACAAAGAGGTCACCCTGGTAACAACCTATGCTGTAACCAATTGAAAATCCATCCAGTCCCCTTACACCCTCTCCTAATGACCTCTGCCAGAGACCCCTCTGACCTGAGGAAGTTGGAAATTACCTCCTTTGTCCCCCTAGGCCCATGACGCATTGTAGTTTGTGAACATCACCACGCGTCACGTTGCACTCCGTTCACTGCAACAGGTACATGCGATAGTTGGTAGCAAAGTTAAAAAAAAAATAATCAATATTTACTACCCAGGTGTTCAGACCAGGCTGGAGCCATCAAAGACACAATGACGTAAATTTGTAGTAAATTTTATTTGCATCTCTCAGCCCAGAGTTTCCTGTAGGGAGTCATGCGGCTGCAGATTTTTTTTTTCCCCTTTGACAGTTACAATGCACACGAGGCTTGTAAAACACAGCTCATTTTATACAATGTGATGGACATGGGCCTTTCTGCTGGAAGGGAGTGAGATTTTGATGGCCTGCATGGTGATGGACATATGTCATTTATATACATGAGTACATGTACATTTCACTCAATGATCACATTGTTTCACATGAACAGCTTTACATTTGTTAAATTTAAGTATATCAAAAAATGAAATGACGATAGATCAATGACAGTGGATGGAAAAACATTACTAATGTATGCATCATCCACATAATTCCATCAGGGGAACCTTAACTACAGTACACAGCCAACTGTGATCTTTTTAATACTGGGCAACTTCCAGTCACATCCACTGCCAAGCTCATCTGGAAGTCTGCAAAGTAAGAAATGAGAAGCAATGATCTCAAATCTCCAAGCTTCTCATTTACAGTTCACTCAAAAGCATGAAGAAGTCTCTTATCAACATCGATCACTAGGAGTACAGCATGCAGGAAAGCCACTGAGGACTGTCCACCCAGAACCCCAATGTAAAAGGCTTGTACATCTATTTTAGTTCAAGGTAGACAGCTGTTGTGATATTTTATTTACATTTTTTTTTGCAGGATATCCCAACCTGCCCCTCTGAGTGGCTTATCTTCTCCGGGATCAAGAGAGAGAGACGGATTTTTAAAAAAGCCAATTTGATGGGCTTGTCTAGATGCCATTACAGCCTCCAGCGTAAATGTTCAAAAGCCCTTTGGCCATCTCCTCCCGGAGTTCAATGCCCACATGAGACCATCTGCCAGAGTACTGTGCCGGTACCAGAGATACCTTCTAAAAAAAAAAAAATCCCAACAGGGCCATAAATATATCATATTTAACCTTAGGACAACTTCACAGATTACTTTTCATTCTAACCAGATGGCTGAGGATTGAAAAAGCAAGGACTGGATAATAAGGAGGGGGGGGCATGTTGGGGGCCAAGGGATGGCTGTACTCTGTAAAAGTCGGTCAGAAACTGCCGGAAGTTCATGTTTGAGGTAAACAACCTGTTCACACAGCAATAGGAAGAAAAATATTTTAACAAATCAAACGAATAGGGAAAGCAGGAATTTCTCTTACTGCAAAATGTGCATGTATCATTCTGGGGGTTTTGTGGTTTTCTAAACAGCCTAAACAGTGCTCACTGCCCTAACAGGTGAAGGACTGATGATTGTTTAGGTTGAACTTCAGAACAAACTGAATGTGTGTCAAGTGTACATGTGGTCTGGGGGGATAGCTGTGCAACACAGCTGCCACTACAATCAAGGATGTTACAGTCAGAACAATCTCAATCCACGTGGTTGTATAAGCTATTGTGCACAGCAGTATTATACAGAGAACATGTACGTGATCAAACTCTTACAGCGCAGAGATGAACTGGGCTTGAACCGGTCTTGGAGAACGAGTTCTTTTAGGGTGGATGTGGCACTATGAGCAATCAACTAGAACAACGATCAGAGGGTTCCTCCAATAAATATTCAAATAGGATTTCTCACTGTAAAGGTCTTTCAACCGACTCAGGAATTTCAAGTTGATTCCATTGCTTAGTTCATCAGCATGGGACCATAAGTACATGTATGTTTATTGGTATACATGTATTCTGTTAGAAGCATAGAACCGAGATCATATACAACTCTACGCCTGTAGAACTAGTAAAACTAGGAGGAATGTTTTGGAGCAGCAAGTTCCACCACAGTCTGTGGTGTTCAGTCTGATTCCAGTTAAAATCCCTGACAACACTGCTGTCCTGGGGTCTGTCGTAATTAATCTCCAGCAACAGACCAACAGTGCTAGAGGTGACAGAGAACAGATGGCCCAAGCAGAGTTGGTAGTGGGCAGAAACCCCCCTTCAGACCATCACAGGATCAAGCCAGACCATCACAAGACTTCCACTTCGAATTCAAGACACTAATTAAATGAACAGCAACAAAAGTAGTCAGTGGTCACCCTGTTACTTGAGAATGGCCTTGTGCCTTGTCATGGGAATAGTATTTCCCATATATATATATCTATATCTTACATGTAAGTGTGAAGAAGTGCCCTCAAGGGGACAAAATGGCCAAACATCTGCAAAAATACAGGGACTGTACATAAAACTAAGGTATCTGCAGCATTTCCAAGTAAAAAGGTGCATGGTACAGGGGTCAGATGAGAGGAGAAACAAATGTAACTATGCATGGCCACACTTTAAGCGAACACATAGATATACAGTACATATGCACAAGAATGGTACTTCCAAAAACAAGAAAAACACACACTGCAGGCTGCAAGAATCAAGTTTTGAGATTTTTGTATCACTTCAAGTCACATAAGGCCTGACAGACCTTAGACTACAACGCACAATTAGACCCTGAAAAATACATGTATGTAACTTGACACACATGCCAAAATATTTATGGAGAGTAACTTACAACTTCCAATCTTTCTAGTGATCTTAATTTTTCGGGCGTCGCCTCACCAGAGTTTTATTGTCTCCATGTGTGAGACGGGCTTGGTCAAGTTGGTGGGCAAAACTGGAGGATGTGATTGTGCTCGGCTCATTTGAATAGGGGTCATATGCAAATGGCACCAAAGGTTATCTTTGTCAGCAGCACAGCAACACTCGTTATGTGATGCTCCGTCAACCATGAAACTACTTTTAACATTTCCCTTTGGTGAGAAATGCTGGTCTTTCCTAGGTGCTGAACAACGCTTGCACTCGGCATTTTGTTCCATTTATCCATTTCCAGATTCTAGGTCTCCCTCTCTTCTTCATCTCTTCCTCATGCCCAAATATATTTCAAAACAACAGACAGGTCATCTCAAAAATATCATCCTCATTATAATCAAGTGCGCCCCTGTTGGATGCGATCAGTACTCCACATGGCAACTTGATGTCCGACTGACACCTCTTTGCGTCTGGTCTCCCACCTGTTTCCCTTGATGGGAGGGAATCCGTTTACAGGCTTTAACTATGCTGGGCAGATGGGAGGGGGACAAGCTAAGAGATGATGCAGTGGACAGTAGGCAGCCTCTTCAACACTGTGCATGTATGCACAATGTAGGCTACGTTGCAGGTGTCCAGATGAAATGCTCTAGCTAGTTCACAGTAGAGTGAGTACATGTAACTTACTTCTGCCTTTGCAGAATTGAGCCAATTCATGGGCCTAAAGCTGTGCTGCTTCATTCCACGTGTCTACTTCAAATGAATTTTATCTATTTGAAAGTTGAAGTACCTCTTCAAAGTTGGTCAATTTTGCTCTTAGAGATAGTAAGAACCAACAGAAGTAAATAATGGTGTCCTTGACGTGGTTATTTTTCAAGAATGAGAAGTCCCCTCAAACACAGATTGCAACAGGAGAAAAACATCATCAGAGCAGGGGAAAGGGGTCAGCAGTTCAGACACTAAATCCTCCAGGACCATGTCTGGAGTAGCAGCTAATCCCCCAGATCAACAGATTCTTGCCACTAAAGCTGAAAGAAGGGGGAGGGTTAGAAATAGGTTGTTAAGAAAGGGCCAAATGAAAGGTAAAAGCGGTGCTCTCTATGGGAATCCCATCTGCACCAGGAGATGAGGATGGGCGTTCGGGCAATGACCGAGTCACGGGTGCTGCCTCGGAGACTGGCTCAGTCGGTCAGGCCCAGGGAGTGCTGGAAACCATTGCATTCAAGAACAAAACATCTACTACCGGTAGGTTCTTATAGAGAGACAGTGCCAAATTTGAGTCTCATGAAAATTCACTTGTGGTCAACTGCTCGGTTTCACCACTTGTTGGATGCTGTAAATGAGGGCGTACAAGATGAGACCATGCTTGCGGGGCAATTATACAAAGGCAACTCCACCAAGACACCTGTGCAGCATTATCAAGACTTTGGACATCAGTAAATCATTGATTTTGAACACTCATTTGAATATGGGTAAATCCAGGAATTAGGGGTCCAAAAGTGTGACATTTTTGTGTTCCCGTTACATCTGGCCTTTGTTATTTGACAAGGAAATATCACTCGAATTGATTTCAAACTATTACTATTTGTTTGGCAGGTAACTTGCATTAATTCATCACTCTTGGAAATTAAAAAATGTGTTCTGAACTCATACAAAATCATATGTCAGATGTGACAGAGACACGAAACAAAATGGACCCCTAATTTCTGGAATTACCATGTATCTCTTTGAATCCATGCCTGCATGTACATGTACATGTACCACACATGTTACAACACAATGGATATCCATTGACTTGACAGCATCAAACTATATTTACTGAGACACCACACATCATGTCATATCCCCAATGTGCACCCCTGATTTCCTGTACAAGTGTTCTGCTGCTTGCTGACTAAATCAAAAAGATATTCCTAAAGAAAAAACTTTCCGTCAAAATCTTGAGGTGCAATCATCGATCACAAAGCAGCACTCAGGAAGTAAGACCCCTTGAACCTGGTCCCACTCCCAACTGACACCAGAGAGCAGACGGCAAGGCCAGCGTGCCCCAGCTCCCCTTCCAAGGAAATTCGACACTCAGCGCCTCCAGAACAGGTCTCTGTCATACTGGTGATCAAAATTATGGATTCTGAAAGTATACCATGCAGCTCCATCCACATTTTTCTGGACGCAAGCCAACTCAGGATGTACCTCGGGCTGGGCTGAACCCTGGCATATGCTATGAAAACTCCCACACGTGCATCAAACTTATTTTCAAAAAGAAAAGCCATCTTCCCTCTCCCTCCCCTTCGCAGTTTTCACATTTTGCTAAAGCCCAGTGATGAGAAAACAGGGTGGGGTTCCCAGTTTCTCAGTTCTCAAAGCACAATAATTGTTTTGTGTTCCAAATAAGATATAATTTACTGAGATGAGATGCGAGCTTGTCACCTGTTGGCTTAAATCAAGGTACATGTATTCTATTTCCAACTTCCGTTCCCTTCCATCAAATTCAGTTCCTTGTCAGAATTATGACATGAGAGCTTAAAAAAATGACAGCGTCCACAAGTCCTGAATGTGAACTTTGAGCTGTGTCTCTTCAGGTAATGCATAAATAACATTGACTTTTTTCCTTCTTCCTTTGGCTTTTTATTAAAAGTTGTTGTTCACAAAGGTGTGTGAACAAAACATTGGAACATGAGCTAAATTTCTTTTATAGAGTCAGTGAAGGAAATACATGTAGATTAATTTTTGCTTGCATAAGCCTGGATTATATATTTACCTGACTAAATATATAATCCAGGTTTGTGCAAGCAAGCAATGTAGATGAAAAAAAATGACAAGCATACACCCGCATCTAAAAGAATTACAAGAAAAATGGTCAGAAGACACAAATGAATCTTATGTCTTCATCCGAGGACAAGTGGGGGGGGGCGGAGGGGCCAAGGGATTCCTTTGAACTCCTCTTAAAAACACAACTCCTCACTTAGATACAGTACTACCCTACCATACCCACATGTACATCATCGTGGTCTTGGATGGCTTGAGGTAAACTTTACAGGCTTGTTTCACTGCAGAGATATTTTTATGTTTTATGTTTTGTAAATGCTGCTTGAAGAATCCACACCAACCTCTCAAAAAAGCCTACAAGAGTGTTACTTGAATGGGGGAAAAAAACATGCTAACTAGAAAATATGTGTAGCAATACTTACATGTATTACTTCTAAAATGATCTGGAATTGTAAATTGAAAACAAACAAAAAATGAAAAGCCCATCTCCAGCTAGAGACATACTCGTTGCATGGCTTTCAAATACCAAAATGTCAATTTAAACTCACTCAATATTCACCGCGACATGCATTCTATAAAACTGGTGTCATTTTGATATATGCTGGTACGTGAGAATGAATCTGTGAGATCTTGACAAATACATGTATATCATGCCCTGAATTTTCTCTAGCTTAATGACAAAATCAGTGAATTTACACAGGTCAAATTGTGAACTCTTACATTTAACTGTTATATATCAAAAGTATGGTACCCTAAAACCTCAGGTTGATTTGGCATCCTGCATTAACTCAAGGTTTTCAGTTCTACTCAATGAAGAGCCAAAATTGGAAGGAACACACCGACTGCAACTGGCTTTAACAGGCTTTAAAGCTTTAAAAGGAACTTGGCAGTAAGCATGCAGTCCTAAAAGTTACATGTATCACGGACCCGTAACTCAGTAGAGGGTCCGTGCATGTAAGCAAGGGCTGCATGGTATGGGAGCTCTGTGCACAACTGCCAAAGTTTTACAGTTTCTGTAACAGTTTGTGTAGGCCTATAGTCAGTTCTTTGACAAATATTGTGAATAGGAGGAATGAGCCAAGACCCCCAAACCTAAAAACACCTGTTCCTAGGACATGGCCCCTCAAGAACCCCCGCCCTGCCACTGACACAAGACAGGTCAGGATGTGTAAATCTGTGCATGCGTGTGGTGTGTGCGTGCCAACATTGATGGGTACCGGTGACTCAAAGTGGCACCTTAAGAGACCATAATTTGCATGTTAACTCCTACGCCCATTGCCAGATCAGGTTGTGTCCATATGAATTAGAATTCTGAGTCAACGTGATAACAACATTTTCTTTTCATTTATCTACTTGCCAGGTGAAAAAAAAAATAACTCATTATGTTTCCAAATTTAGATTTGAAACTACACGCAAGTAATTTGTCCTGAGCAGAAGCACCCCACAGTGGGCCAGCTCAAAGTCAAACTGCGCCAAAATTGTTTTGCGTATTTATTTGTGCTAATGTGAACGTATTGGGGGTTTTATGACCCGAGAAAGACAATAAACATAATTCCAAATCGCTGTGGCCTCATTTAAGTGCTGAATTTTGATTGGCTGAAATATGCGTGCGTCTTGGATTGTGTTTTTGTTGAGAATTTGCGCCCTCTCTCGGTTCAGCTCAGGGCCCATACATCCATGTAACTTTCCAATATTCCTGCAGCTGACTAGTTGCATGCCCGATCCCAATATTAGTTATCACACAAATGCCAGTGGAACGCGGAATAACGTACTAGTGCGTTTGTATGTCACATGCCACAAAGCCACTACATGTACCAAATCAATCTTCAAGGAAACTTCATGTGCAGTAAAGACGATGGAATACACGCACAGTACACAAAAAATAAATAATAATAAAAAAAAAAAGTACTGAGAGACAAGAACGCCAAAGGCACTGTGACGATCAGCAAGAGACACAAACTAGAACTAGGACCACAACTACAATCTAAGACAACTGACCAAATTCTTTGTTCTTTTTCTTTTACATATGTTACCTATTCATCAGCAGTAGCGAACAGGATATTCATAGACTTTTTTTACACAAGCTAGTGATTGAAACATGGGAGCTAATTTTGGAAAGTGTAACGTGGTACATCTCCCTGGTCTCCCCGTCATCCAGGAAGGCCTTGCAAAAACTTCCGTCTCCCAGCCAACTCCCAAAACGCCTCCAGCACATAAAACAGATGACAAAGTCAGCTCAGATAAGAGAACGAGATATGCAAAGGCAATTTGAAGAGAAATTTTCTTGAGGGAAAATGCTATAGCAAAATAGGTCAAATTTGATTCTCGGGAGACAGCGAAATTTGAATTTTTTTTTTATTAAACTGAAGCATGGTGCACTCGACTTGAGAGATACATGGATTTTTACTTTAGTTTTAGTAATAATCAATGCAAGTATAAATTTTCAGGAAATCATTGGCAACTACTAAGCAAAACTCTCACACAGGATACACCTACATGTACATGTATTAAGGACTGAATATCTGAGACAACACAATTTACTTTAATGCAGACCATTATAAATGCTTTCCTTACAGTGCATGAGAGGCAAGATGCCTTGCGCGGCCATGATGACATTCAAGTAGGATGACATTCTAATTTCCAGGTAGGCTTTTTGGTAGCTTCATTAACCATACAGGTTTTCAAATCTTATTTTCATGTTCGTCACTGGCTTTGCCCGATTTTCACCTAAAAACACTAAGGCCATGTCTGCATCACTGGGATGTGGTCTGAAATTACACGAGTCTATGACAGTGGCTACAGCCATTACTCAGAGTACTATGCCTCAAGCCGCAGCCAAGTAACAGATGAAGCTACCAGTAGGACTTAGAAAAACACCAAAAGATGTAAGTGCAACACAATTACATGTAAAACGGAGGTGTAGGGACAAGACGGATGGACGAGATACTCACCCATTCAGCATGAGGTCTGGTGCCCCGTAGTTCTTGCTATCATGCGCTACTTCAACTGCCCCAACCGGCTGGGAACTGAATCCTTGGTCTGTCATTTTTTTTTTCCAATGATGCCCTGCAACCATGAAACGAAAAAGAACAACATTACAGGATTAACTACATGTACATTCTTTTATAAGCTGAGGAAGAAAGATTATTTGTACCCGAGGCTGACTTTGAGCTACAGTACTAACAACAAGCTGTTTAAAAGATGAGACAGATTTGACACAGTATTTCAAGTATTTCAAGTACATCTTGGCAAGTAGTCCAAAATGTTAATACTTTCACATTATAGCACCTCATAAACACAGGTGTTTACCAAGCAAGTTAAAAAGTGAATTGAAGAGAGGCAACCTGTCACAATGAAATCACAAAAAGTCATCAATTTCTGAGATGAAATGTCTCTTAAAAAATAAGAATTACCACTCAATAGAATAACGGCATTATTAATAATCTGATCACTCCAAAATTAGTTACAAAAAAAAGTGTTGACAACCGCACTACTCTATATTTGGGCTGTTTCTTCTGTACAAACCTCTCCCAATTCAAACCTGACGTACCACATCATCAAAGTCCAAGAGCTTTAAATCTATGTATAGCTATATATCAACGTCTTTCTGAACTCTCTGTGCCCTGGTTGGCACTGCTCTGTGGGGATGTTTTTTTATTGTTAGAGAAAATTTGAACCAGATTAGGGAACTTTGGTGTGTGCCCCAGCATTTTGGGTCAATATCTGCAATATCTGTCACAATACACGTGTGGTCCCCGTAACCACACCACGATGGGTGTACATGTGTAATTTCATCACTAGGCTTCTCTCAGAATGCAATTGTTTCAACCCTAATGATTTTGGTTACAGGGAGTGATGTATGATCCAAGCCTCCACAAGCCAACTCCTTGGGTCACAACGGATGTTCCACAGAAATGAAAAAATCCTGAATTCAATTTGGCACTCAGGGGGACTTTCTGGGAAATTGAGAAGCTGTTACCAATTTCCAGCCACCCCAATGTCACTGGGACCTCCTTTCCTGTTTTACGAGGGACACGATATTAGTCACACCTTTGTGAGACACCTGCTGGTAAGCCTAGCCTCAGTCCCCACTCTAACCAAGCACTTGACACCAGGGCTAGCTCTGTTTCTCAGGGGGCAGTTCAGGCCTGGTTCTCCCTGGAGGGAAGGAGAGGGGAGAATGCATATGAAGCTCTCCCCCCACAACAATCTTTCGGTAAGCATAACAGGCTTCCTCAAATAGAGACACTGTTCATATGGGGAGAAGTGGATCTTCAGGTCAAACTCTCTCCAGTTACCATGGTGACTTGTGACCAATTTTTGCCACACCCAACTACCTGGTAGCTGGAAAGACTGACGAATATTTCTCATGCTTGTATTTCAAATTGAGCTGAGAAGGGAGTCACTGCCTTTTAGCAAGGCATCAGTCACAACTGCTCCTCTTGTACCGTTATGATGTAGACTAAAATGGAGGCAAAGTTCTGTTCGAATGCTGCAAGTATTCAGTGTGAATTGTACTCCTAACCTGTCGGCCCCATCGACCTGTTTTGCCCCTGTTACTTCATATGAAGAATCTGTTCAATTTTTTTTCTAAACGTTAGAATATCAATGTGCAGAAATGGATCGAATTCGCAAACCATACGTATTACATGTAGTTTAAATGTAGATGCATACATGTACATGCGCATGGACATGTATGTCCCATTTCCCACAGGCATAATTTGGAGAGGACTTAACACGGACTTCCCTTTGACAAGAAAATCAATTAATGGTATCCCCGTCACAGTGTCAGGTACATGTACCGTTGTGTTTCACTTTGATTGCCACCTGTTCTATTCCTGCCACAGCTTAATTGAACAGATCCTTTGGTCTTCACCAGGCCAATGAAAGTTTTTGCCATCTGGGGCATGACTACTATAGGGATATAAAGAAAAGATCACGTACATGCATTTTCAGTCTTTCTTTTCCTTTTCATTTGTTACTAAGTTTAGCATCAGTGCTGACAAGTTCACTTTAGAGGGCAAAACCATGTGTTTTGTGTTACACGTCCACAAAGGTCACTGAGACATTTGTTCAAATTCAGTGAGTGTCTTGTCTACTGGGGCAATTAACGAATCACGACAACAATGCAGAGATGAATGTGAATTTTGCCGATCTGGTTGACCACGTGCAGCTTCCAGATGACTCTTTCAACCACCGGTAGCCACTTACTGTTTGTAAACCATATCTGCAGAGGGTTGGAATCAAGTGCTCCACTTTGGGGTTTTGTTGAAATTAACAAAAACTTATTCCAGCACTGGAAAGAAGGATCCTGTTTGCTTAGCAAGGTGCACATCAATCAGACAGACCCAGATTGTAATCAGCATAAGGTATTTCATTGCAACACCTTCCAAACTGTCACTTACATCCCTTACTGTGTACCCTTCCCTCCCCCCCAAAAAAATCTGGCCTGGTACTACAACTAAAATGCAGGTACACATGCTCTCTCCCTAAATATCCCATAGGATGCACAATGCTAGGGCCAATGAACAGCAACAGAGGAAATGAGCCAGCATGGGCCATCAGGGCGGTGTCCTGATTGACTCACTCTCAGGTGCATATTGTGTCTTGGGGCTGCGATGCGTCGTGTATGCATGGAGGGCGGGCGGGGAGGGAGGGTGGTGGTGGTTGGATGGGGTTGGATCCTAGACTTGATTTCAAGCCGCTACTGGTTTGCATTCTGTTTATAGATGATCTATACATTCACGTAGTATTGGTGATAGGTTGTAAGGTTCTTCCTATGCTCTGGGTTTTAACTCATCCTCACTTCACTGAAAAATCTGTTGTCGGAACATTTGCAGTTTTGAATGAAGGTTCTGCACAACTGATACACACTGTGTTGCACAAAGAGGACCATAGGCAGCTAATCTCTACAGGCTGTGCAATAGGGTTTGTAAGGGAGAATTGAAAATTGTGCACTTGAGTTTAAGATGACTATGAACAGTCCAAATGCAACAATGCACAACGTGAAAACCTCAGAAAGTATATGCAATCATCGGTGCAATGGAGCTGACGTGGTAAAGAAACAAAATCAGACCAACGGTCAACTTGAAGTCAAGTCTACATGCAGATGGAGCCCCGCAAGCATGGTTACATGTAACTCCCATGAAAATCACAGATAATGAGCTTCTGTGACCCTGGATGAGGAGACAGAGGGTACCGGCTAAACTAGGGTTCATTTTGCAGGGGGCAACAGGGGATCCTCTCTTGCTGAAATTTGATCACCTGCAGTTTTCAATAAATGCATCCGGTATTCTGAACATGGAGGATTCACAGTGGCCTTCAGCCACAAGAAAGCGGCCTCACATGTTCTTCCTCTCCCTTGGGTAAGTCACGGCTGCCACTTGGTAGGTGACTATCCTGACACAATTCATGATCAGAGTACAGCAACAGCTGCTAGTTGCTGTTTGTGCTCACATGTAATGAAGAACATGTACTTAACACAAGGCACATCTACACTCTACAATTTAATGTGAACTGTTGAGGAGCTGTCGACCTCATATGCAAATGTGCACAATGTTAAATGACCTGACAACTCTGGCCCAAATCCAAGAGGGGGGGATGACTGGCGGAAACTGAGGGATCTTGGCATGCGCTTCATTATAACATGCGCTCTGAATTCAGATTGGCTCTTTGCCATTTTGGCATTCCTCTCAGTTCATGCCCACATGCGTATTCCTTCACGGCAACAGCTGCCTCTCCGCAGCCTTCCTGCTATCATCAAGCCAAGAGCTGACAGTTTCTTCCAGTATAAAAGCACCGCTGATGCAAAGCATCGGCATTTTTAAAAATCATGCCATTCTGACCTACATTTTAAAGTTAAAGTCAAACGGAGCCCATTTTGGACCTGGGTAGCTCTCGGCACTGTTTAAAATGATGTAAACACAGATCGGTATAATCTTTTTATGAGTTTATGATCCAGATGACAAACTTTTGACACTATTACCATACAGGGTTAGAGTAGAGGGGATACATGTACTACCCTCAGGATCAACTTAGTAGCAAATGTGAACAGAATAAAGAGCAACCATGGGGTTTGACCAGGATAGGAAACACCATAGACAAACTTGTACAACCCTGATGTATTTTAAGGCACACAGGATATCCGACAGGTGTCTAGTTATCTTCAGGCAGCTCTTGGTTCTACCCCTGGAGGCAGACCACAGCGTAGCAGGGTGTGCTGGCCTGTCCACCCCCTTTCATGGGATGTCCCCTTTTTGTGGGTGGCTTGTCACTGATATGTTCAGGGAGATGGAATGTACTCAGAGACACCACAGCCGGGATAAGCAGACACAAGACAGTGCCCGCGGTGCCTACCTATCCAACTCATTTCATGCGCCACGTGACAAGGGCTCCCTCTAGGGGCCAGTACTGCTTGAAAATGAAGACAGTAAGCAATACATTTATGTCTCGACTGAATGACCTTCATTTTCTCAAATGGAAACTGGGCTGACACTAAGGCACTTTCCATGACAAATCTAATAAAAAATAATAATAGTTCAAAGTTTGGAACCTCACGCAGGCATACATGTAAATGTAGTGCTGAAGACAAATCTTGAGAACATGAAAATGTATGAAATGTTTTTTTCCTCATGCACAACAGCACAAGAATTGACAAACCTTTATGAGTACCTCAAAACCAAGTTTCTGAACCTATAAAAGAAAAAGTGTCCATTTTGGAAAATGTTAAAATCACCATTACTGAATTACTATCATTACAGATCATCCATAAAATAATCATAATCATTACCATTAATCATCGTTTCAGACTTACACATTCTGAAGCTGACTCACAAAAGCACTTTTACATCATCAGAAAATCAACTTCAAGATGTTATTGCATTGCAAATGTTACAAGCAAAAACTGGATCACAGCAAGAAATCAGTTCTTGAAAAGAGAAAAAAGCCATTTTTATGTAACACTTCCAAAAGTCTACTGATCAGGTGACTATCACATTGCATTTCTTACTGTTACTTACATTTGTACATGTATTTGTAGTACCATTTCAATTTCACCCTTAGTACCATCCAACAACAGAGAATAATACATATGCATAAGTGGTGTCATAGGGTGAAAGCCTTGCGGTAAAGAAAGTATTGATGAGTCAGCCCCTGCACCTCCTTTCAAGTTTGTAGACGACCAGTACATGTAACCAATTTTATACACTCCAGAATCCAAGAACTAAATACATCAAATATACATGTACATGTCAGTCAGGATGTTGCATTCATGTATTCAATCCACTGATTACATAATTACAAGTGATGGGACTGAGTAAGGGAGCTGTACTCAAATACCACATCCAATTTCCCATGTTTCAAATCACACTGCCAACAAATGTAACCAATCACAATCAGCGTTTAGCAGTGACAGCGGGAAACGGCGTCCTCATTAAATCAATTACCAACAGCCTTCCAACTGGACCCCCACAAATAGAGTAATCAGGAATATAATCACCAGCTGATTAGATTAGACGATCACTCAGCACTGCCAAGATCTCCTGAGGTAGAGGAGGGGGGTCAATCCCAGGATGGCTTTCAACACTTCTCAAACTGGGTCATTGAAAGTTGGTCGTCAAAAGTAAAAAACACATTACCACTGAGGTGGCCGGGTTAGTTTACGCTCAGGAAGCATTAATTAAATCAATTCGTCCGAGGAAATTTTCCTTTTTTCTACAGATACTGAGGTCAATGAGGCACAAGATTTCTATTTCAAAATGAAAGATTTGTGCGTTTATCCAGGCACTGTATCCACTTCATCTCCACCCACTTCATCCACAGGCCAGGGCCCGCCCCTAACAAAAGGCAACATCAACACCAAATACATTTATCATACGATGCATGTGGTGTTACGACAGTTTTACACGGTCCTGCAGAACAACTGATACAGAGTACACGAACTAGTGCATGTAAAGATAAGCTGAGTCTGTCTTAAACATTTCAAATTGGCCGCGCACATATTTGTTCCTATTGAGTCAGAAAGTCAAAACAAGTAAGAAATTACAAATTTCTGATGTTTTCCTTCAACAATAAAACCTTCCTTTTTTTTCTAAACACCCCTCTTGTCATGTTATGGTTGGGCACATGTACATGTATGCGCCTTTGGAGTGATTATACTGTATCTCCTTACATGAAGAGTGGCAAGCATGGGGCACTAACTGTGTGAGGTGGCACAGATAGAGATAAACAAACATTATAACCCGTTTTAAGACAAGCCATGAGATGGGCTCTAGCCCAACAGGAACAGCTAAACTGTCTTCGGTATTAAGGAATAAGTGGGTGTGTTTGATAAGCTTCTATGAGTTGAATCCAATTTATTTCAACCTCATCCACACTTTCTCGCCTATCTGACACAGCACACACGCCCATCGACAGGTCAGGGTTACCCTGTGTAGGTGAATTGAAAGCACCTCATGTATAGATTTAGCAGTTAATTACATGTACCAATCAATGGATATCTGACAGTAGTCAGCTGATAGCTCTCAACCAATCAACAGCCTTGGATCCATTTCTTACCAACAGCTTCGACTGGCTAACATGCAGGGTCACACAAAATCTGCAAGCACTCCAACATACCAGTACATGTACATGTACTTCCACTCATACACACCGGAGACCAGTGAGCAAGTGACTGCTAATTCTGGGGCAATTCCACTGACGGGAAATTAAAAAATAAAATACTGGAATGAAACTAGTGGACATTTTGGAACACCCTTTGCAGTGTACATTTCCATTCTCCTTGCTCCCTAACTTCACTATGCATGCTATGCAACTCTCCCTGTTTACCATGCACAGACTCACAACTAGCACTGAGCAACGAGCAAAGCATACCAACTACATGTACATGAACATGTGCACTTGCCCACAACACACACACATACCATTTTACCCAAGGTCTTCTCTAGGCAATGACAATGTTTTTATGACAGCATCTGCCAGTTTACATGGTCATCCTTGATACAGACAAATTTAGCAGGAGGGGGGGTGCATTGCTTCAATCTACCTTGCCAAAGTCTATCAGGGCAGGCATGTGGCACACTACAAGCCAATGACAATTTCCTGTTCCTTGGGAGAACCTGACTGCAATGGGCCTCCTGAGGAAAGTTCCCTGCCATCTTTTTTTTATTTTTAGCTTCAGCATCATGAAGGTGACTGTTCACCTCCCATCCCCCCCAAAGGATCAACAAAGGGACCTCCACTAATATTGAACAAGGAGAATACTTGTGATCTGGGGGCATCTCAAAATGCCATGTGCAATAGAGACCAACTTCTGGTGCCTTGTAGCTGTTTGCCTTACGCTTTTCTTCCCACAGTATCATTCAGTCAACATGACTTCTTGGCAAATTTATGTGGTGTGTGCTTAGCAAAAATCAGCTAGGAACAAGCGATGAGAAATGTACAAGTATGTATTGTACATGACATATACATGTATGTACTAGCTAGTTACATGCTTTTGCTGAGCAGATATTTTCTTTTAGTCGCAAACTGCTCTGCTATAATTAGGTTGTCACAAACAAAACAAACTAACACAAAAACTTGTTTCGTACAATGCTGCTCGGCATCAAATAACTGCATCTTGCTTGGATGTTTAAAAAGCTTGGCAATACATGCATTTTTAGATCTGATCTGAGATCGAACTTATGGAAAAATGCAGAAAGTATCTTCCATGGGTGTGATGCGGGTGTGCTAATGGAAGGAATACATATTTGGGAAACAAAAGGACAGAGAAAAATTCATTTCTCAATTTCTGGGTAAAGAATTAATGCTTCCACAAACAGCTTTAAACTAAACCTAAGTGACACAAAGCACTAGATTAAAAACCACAAGCACAGTAAGTTGTAAGCTTGAGTAAAGAGACTTACACACCAGGTGTGAACTACAAGTACACACACAATTACATATATCACCACCATCCCCCAACCACTATACAAGTCAGGACATGTTTCCTTCAATGCAATATCCATTACTCCAGTCCTAACTTCAGTAATCTTCTGTTGAACATATTTTATCATTAATTATTTCTGAGCTGGAACTGGTAATGGCTTTACCAAGGGCCTTAAGCCAAGCGGCCGGGCAACCTTGGCAACAGGTGGCAAAGTTATATAAAGAGCTCCCTTGCTACGTTGCTAATGGCAACAGAGTGACGTGGGTACTAAATGCATCTTTTTTCTTCTCATTTTTCTTGATTTAACTGACTGAAAAAAAAGCATTTTGAGCTATAACAAGGAAGGGAGGTTTTGACTCACAGTTAGATGTTCCTGATATACGATAAAAGTAGGTCTGAAAAGCAAAGCAATCTCAGAGTTACTGAAGCAGAGCCCTTACAGTGATGACAAAATTCTTCCTGTTTTTCACTGTTTTGCCCTTTGCAAACTCTAGACTAAACAATTCACGTACACGTACCTATTAAAGCATGCTGTACAACCCTGGATTTTAAAGGCAGAAACTGCACAATAAAACCCCCAGAACCTAATGCATGTCTTTGCCACAGCACTGACTCTAGGGCTGTGCAACCAATCTGGATGAGACAGAGGGGTTTGTATCAGTCCTGAGCTCTCACACTGACAAATCCACAGACTTCAGTTTGGTTTCTACTGAAATTTGGGCCAGAGAGATGGCAGTCTGAGTCATTTCCTATACTTATGCTGAAGACGGCTTCACAATCTGGGAAGGGATCAGCATTCGCTGTCATTGCTCAACCTAACTTTTATCGACCAGCAGTTCACTTCGGTACATATTTAGTGTTAATTTCTAAAATGGCAATACATGTAAAACTAAGGCTAAGAACTGATTGACATTACTTTTTTTTTTTTTCTTAAAATATCAACAGGAACATTTTTATCTGTTTCAATCTCTAAAATCTTGCAAACCTCCTACTTTTCAAAAATTTTTAGCAGTTCCCACCAAATTCAAACACATGGAACTCGGAGAACACTGTATGACCTATCAGTATCATCAGGATCAGGATTGTTCAGGATCTCTACACAAGCTCAAAATATTCCACTAGCAGGAACAGCCCGAGGCTGGGAATACACGACTCAAGTCGAGTGAACTCTCCTGCTGACAATTTGGCCATACCTACAAAAGCCTGTCACCTGACCAGTCTTAAACAGTTGATGAAGCATGAGCTGACTGTACCCCTCCTCACGCAGTATATGCCACATGCTCGCCAATGTTCATATAAAGAGATTGGAGATTGTTTAAGCAGCTTGTGAAAAGAACATACAATGACATGGCTAAAAAAAAAGGAAGCAAAACTGCTCAACAAAATCATTCCAAATTTGTCATTTTCAAACTTGTTTGGACTTGCTGACTCAAAAGGTATGAATGGGAATTACTATGTGTTATTTGCCGTGTGCTTGGGGAGAAAAGCTGCAGGTAATGCCCTCACCTGCAGCTCCCGCATTAGTCACGTTCATTCTCCTAAGCTGGTGTGAAACAAATAATGAAGACTGGTTTGAGACGAGCCAAGAACATATCTGTTCCCCTGATGAGAACAGATGAATGAGACTGAACAACATTTCTCCTCCCAGCCCCCATCCCTCTTTTCACTTGCTAGTATACAGGCATGCATCATTATCAGGGCGAGTGGTGCCCCAGACTTCTGTAGGGCTCCCCAATCCCAACCCCCCTCCCACGGGACAGATTTATGTCTGCAGTTGTTGAGGGCAAAGCTCAGGGGAGTGCAGAGGTCACAGGGAACCACTTGCAGAAAGCATCATGTCCAAAAATGGTTTTTATTGCTGAAGTGTGCAGCAACTTTCACTGCCGGGACAATCAAGACAATGACTGGTGATGATTGTAAAGTAATTACAGTTGATGCAAGGAAAACCTGGGTTTCTTTCTTTTTCTTTTTTATCACAGGGGATGGTGTTGTTGGCAATTGCCAGGAACTGATTGGGAATAAAAGATTTTCACTACTACAGGAAGGAGGAATTACTGAGACAAATGCCAGACAGGTTGAGGCTTCTAACAGGGGAGCCTGAGGCACTTTGACGACGCGGGAATGTTATTTTCTGTAACACCTAAAGGGAGAAAACATACATGGCACCAGAGTACAGGCCTTGTTCCATGTTCGTAAACATGTCAACCCCCCCCCATCCCAAGTGCAGTTAGCCTACATCTTCCATTTCTGGGTGTTTATTTTCCAAAAAATAAATCTATAAAACGTAATCCATCCTGATGGAGTTTTGATATTCCTTAGAGTTTCCAAAGGACCTCTGGAACATTCATGTTCCATTATTCCTTGATTAACCTCCGTATTCTGATGTAAGCCCAAACCAAAACTATATCTGCATGGGTTCTTTCTGTGAGTGATCATTCTTGCCACCAATATATCATTACAATTAAACGGGAATACAATGTGGTATTTTTGTCCTCTATTTTTTATACAAGACAGAGAAAGTAAAGTTATGTATCAAGTTAACCCAAGAGTTTGGTTTTCCATTTCAATTTGCTTTCATATCAGTAACACTATCTGCCTTACAACATGAGCAAAGCAGCTGGCAGTAGGTGTACAAATGAGCCATCATTTTATGGACAACTGTTGGATCCATTATACCCTGGGAAATTATTACTGGGCAAAAGTTATCCCCCTTCATATCCCCCCCCACCACCCAAGGCAAGTTTATTTTTTCAAGGTGGCTGCTCTGTTTTGCAGTACAAATTTTTTATGACTGCATATATAAGGAATTTAGTAAATTTTTTGTTTGCTATTTTTCTGGCTGGTCTTTCTGCTGACATCAATCATTTTGGGGGCATCTGGATTCTCAGTTGGAGGGGGACAGGATGCTATTGGCAATTTTTGAGGACCCTCAATTTTTTTTTTCTTATGATGGAGTGCCTTGATGTGGTGTGCCAACATCTGATACCTTACAATAAGCAAGAAAGCATTTCCAGAGACCGGCATGGCCTCAACAATAGCTGCTTGAATTTGTTTCAACATACATGTACTTGTAAATGTAATACACAAGTGTGCAACGGATGGTTCACGACACTGCTTAAAATTGCACACAGGTATTTAAGTTTTATAATCATGCATTCTTAAAAGGGAGCTGAAGGATGCAAATTACTCTTGTCAGATGCAAATAAGGGAGATTACGAGGGATGGGATAAGGGGCTAAGGAAGAAGAGGTAGAATTACATAAATGTAGGGGTACGGGGAATGAGAAGGAATATCGTGATACTGTATCTCCCATCCCCCATTGACACGATCCATTCCATTGCCCACCCTGATCTCTACTTGTAACAACCCTTGTCATTTCTTGCTATATTCTGTGATCTTGTCAATCACATTGCATGTAGTTCCCAACAGACAATTCTCTGTTTGCTTCTATTCCAAGGCACTTAATAACTTAAATCAACACAAAATAGGCACTTGCAGTTCCCCTCAATGGCCCAAGAAAATCAATTCAAGAAAGACAAGCGACACTTTACATTAGTTCAAACTGTTGGGAGTCAGGAGTAGTTCTGGCATTGGCATTACAAAAAGACTGATAAAATGACTATGAGAAGTGTAAATCTCAGAGGAAAGGGTAAGATTGAACAGGTGTCATTGCCACCTACCACCCCAGTCCAGATACAATGCACCAAATTGGAGGAAACATCCAGAGGGAGAGAGGGTGAAGAAGGGCATGTGGTTCCCCTGAGCTTCCCAGCTGAACTAGGCGGAATTAGTGAGCACTGGTTTTGTCTGCCATCGGCAAATGGAAAATGATGCTACGTAATAAGAGCATCTGTCGCACTAGGCTTGAAGTGAACAGTCAGGGAACCAGGCCATGGTGCGTGTGAGCCTTTATTGCCCAAGCACATCCTGAGCACCAGGCAACGTTGAACAACTACCAGACAGACTCGTGCATAAAAAGTGTACAGAAGCACCGAGTGAAAGGCTGAATACTTTTGGTTTTATGGAAAAATACAAATAGTGCCTACTCTACCAGTCCACTACTGCGCACACACATGTATCATCCAATACTTTGACTTTCAACACTCCCACCGTTACTGGTACCTGTTCTTCTTTTGTTTGTGCATGAGAAAGACATTTCTGTAATGAGCAGATTTCTGTGCTAAATAGCTCCATGAAGTTGGTCTGAAGTCGACTTTGAGATTTCAATTTGATTTCTTATTAAAAGGTACTTGTATCATGTCTAGGGGACGAGGAAACAGAACACAATACGGAAATTCACCTCTGACATAAAGTCTGGGGATCGCAATCAATATCGTAGGACATGACTAAGTTGAAGTTCTGAGGTCACGTTCACCTCATCCAGCTGTTGCGGCAAGTTTAACTGGGACAGGGACGTACATCTGTAAGTCTCATCTTTGTTCCCTAAGTGTTGTTGTAGGGTGTCCTGGTATATATGAGCTCTCTCCAGGGGAACCTTTGACCCCACGCCAACCTGTCACCCAGGCTATCTTACACTAAACTGACATATGCTAACATGAAACAGGCCTGTTATTGCAAGTAAATGCGTCCTGAAATATACTTTTTTTCCACCAAGATGGATTTCACATCCATCATATTTTAAACAATAACACATTCCAATACTGACAGATAAAAACATTTTGACTTCTGGTAAAAAGGTTATGACGTCAGACTGAATGACAGTCATTTTGCTGACACAATAGATGTGAGTGCTCCCCTTAACAAAATATGAGGAACAAATTTCATCTTTTAAACTTCTTTTCCAAAGTTCTAATGCATGATAAAATGCAAGAAAGATGGCATATTTGTGAGACTACACAAAGTACATGCAACTCTTGCTACACAAAGCAATACCTTCAGAAAGTTAAATGCTAATATAAAGAAATGGCGGAAGGCAATAAATACTGTACCTTTGTCAAAATTAGCATTCCTGTTTTGTTTTGGGCTTGGGGTGTCCCTGGTTTTCCCCCTCCCCCTAATTTATCATAGAATTCTCAACATTTGATTCTTGGAAGATAATAGTCTACCAGGAGATGAAACAATCTAACTGAAGGAATATCTCGATTGGAGAAGCAACCAGGCATCATGTTAGGGTACCTTTTCGTCAAAATGCAGCGCCACAGTACTGTATGTTAAAAATCATATTTTTTGAAGACTTTGCAAAAAAAAAATGTGTAAGTGACTAATTTTTTTTTAGTATAATGTCTCCACTGTCCACTGAGGCAATATTTAACAAGCTAATTTCCTGTTTCTGGTTTTTTTTCCTTTTTTTATAATTAATCAAAAAAGAGGTTTTTATAATCAATCTACAAACAATATTATTAAACCTTTGACCTTTAATTTTTATTGAAAGAAAAATCCTTAACACTGTAAAGAGTTCCACTTTTCTGAACTATAGAAACCTCTGCAACAGTTGTGAATGCACTTGACTAGCTTTATCAGTCATAGTGTCCTTGGTGTCAAATTAAGTGTGGTTAAAAGAGTACACAACATCCTCTTATCTCAAACACAAAGTGAGACCACCAGCAATATTTCCAGATTGAAGGTTTCAAAGCAACCGGCTGTGATTACTATTAAAAGGTGGAGATACAACTTGTTTGGGTATACATTTTTTTTTCTCCTCGACTCTCTTTTTCAAACTCTGCACTCATTGGGTGCTCTGAACTGAACAAAACAAACAAGCGTTGTCTGTCTGACGAGATAAGAGATTTTGGGAGGATCTGACGAAGAAAGAAATAGATTGTTATGCAGACTTGAGAAATTTGTCCTTTCTTTTCAAGTTGGCATGTTACGATAATTTCATTAATAACTGCTTGATAAATGGAATTGTCCGAATGATGAAAAAGTCTGATCAGAAGATGGAACAATTTGGAACAAATTATAAACCGTCATGAACTTCAACAGCCTTTATTTTGTACTTGAGGCTGGAAGTACTTATATATCTGTCACTATGAACAGAACAAAAGATGAAACCTGTGTTTCCATTTGAAACAAAGTACCTATGATCCTTTAAAACAATACTCTGTGCTAAATCACCTTGTCAAGTCCAATATTTGGACCACACTTCCAAGCAGTTTTGTAGAAAAGGAGTTGAGAGTCAGAATGTTAATGGCTGCCACTTGAGAAAGAATGCCATGTGATCCGATGGTATTTCTTGCTTCCTGGTGGACATTTGTTATTGAGGAAAATGTCATTAACATCTGAAGGAACTATGCTTAGCCATTGACAGTTTGTCAAACTTCTTTCATGAAAAAAAGCATATATCTGAGTGAAGTTCACACGGAACATGCCAAATACACAAAGCTATGTAGATCTTGAGAGAGTGATCAACACTAAATACTTCCAAGAAACTTTCCTGTAAGCTAAGATTCCTGTAAACAAGGAATTTGAATGGAAGTGTGGTGGTCTTCGATCACTGACAGCTCCTGATAAACACACAGCAGTTTGGGGGCATCATAGACAGTTACTCCTCCAACACTTCAGCAACCTGCTAGTTTACTGGCAATCAACTTAAGTTTTTACTCAGAAAATTTCACCAACATTCCTTTGGACTAAAGGGAAGCTTCTGGCAAACCTGTATTGTTGCAAAACTTCAGAAATGCTTTCACCATTTACTCCAAATGTAAAATCGATTTTTTTTTTTTTTTAAATTGAACTGCAGCCAGCCCAACGACAAAAGGTGCAATGTACACATATTCACATGGGAAAAAAATGTATGGATCCGCATGTTTTGAAACATGTACATGGAGTATTTTTATTTAAAAATAACACAATTCTGAGCTGCATTCAGTACCTCTGAAAAGCAAACTTGATAACAGATACGATTTGAAAGTTTGCATGGTGAATTTCAGCAAGAGGAGTCAGATTGTGGAGGCAGCATGCAGCATTTCTCGTCTGGGTTTGTGAGGCTCTGAAAAGAACCGTGAAGGAACTCAATGTCTTAGCGAGTATGCCCCGTCCATCATCAAACTTGATACCAAAAAGGGGACAAAGGCGATGCCCCCCTCCCTCTGACAGCATAGTACCAGCCGCCCCTTTAATTCTCGTCTCCTGTGTTCTGAACCCCTTCCTTTACCCTTCTTGACACATCTCACACCCTCATCCGACTCCCCCAACTCCACCCACATCCTTCCTATAATTCTGGTAATACATCTGCCAACAGTGAGCAACGGACCATCGCAAGATGTCTCTTGCAGCATGCATTTGCCTAATATATGTAATGCATAGTTGAAATGTCTTACTCATGCAACATCAAAGTTGTTACAGACCAGGCCATTACATGGTCATCAGTAATCATTTTTATTTCACTTCTTTTCTAAATGAAATCACTGGAGATGCACCCTCACCCGGCCAATGGGAGACAGACTGGTACCGAGTTTTCCAACTGGATTTTTGTGCGTTCAGCGTGCACGTGGAAACCATACATGTACATGTACATTCCAGAATAAATTTGATGTGTACTCGGCATGCTCTGCATCAAACGCACATAAACACGCGGTGAGTTCATACATGTACCGAAGGACTGTCAAACTAACAACATGCCCTCTTTTGTTCCAGCTGGATGCAGATTACATGTTCGTGTTCAATTACTGGGTAGCATTATGTTCTCCAGAAGTTTCTTAAGAAGACAACTTTTTGCTGAATGCTAACATGTACGTGATCTTTTTTTTTTCTACCAAAAAAAAAAAGCCTCCAAAGCCATCTTGGATGTGGAGTGTACATGTATATAAAATATATGGGAAATGGAGCGTGTAGAGAATTTGTTTTGAAGTTGTCCTTTGGCACAAACTGATTAATTAAAAAGGAACATTTACATAAGTTAAGAAGTGAATTGTACATATCTTTTTACATCTCAATCTTTCCCTCCCACCTCCCCCCCCAAAAAAATTTGACAAATGCTTCTGTGTTAAAGTGTACATGTACTACAAAGTCTATCATTTGGAAGCAACAATGGAAATTTATACATGCATGCACTTTTACATGTGCATATTCATGAACCTCTTTGTTAAAGTCTGCTACAATGGTCAAGACACGTGCATATTAAGAGTAGAACAGAACAGAGTCCATGCGGAACCCATGCCACTCCTTGCACAGAATTGCGACACTTAAACATAAGTGAGACTCTACTTGCAAAACAGAAACTCCTCACATCATTCACTGCTACATGGAATGCAAAGCTGTACATGTACGCGTGTAGGAATCCTTCAAGAAGCAGAAGGTTGCCAGTGTAACCTCTCATTCAAGTTCAACCAAACAACACAACCAATGCCTAAAGAGGCTCACTGGCATCATTACTTGAGTACGTGTACAGTAGGATACGAAGCTACGGTAAGAATCTTTCCAAGACCCAGAAACTCGCCAGAGTAGCTTTTCTTTCAAGCAAACAATGCAAAGAGCCCTGTCTCTAAAAGAATGGAAAGAAAGAATGACGGACCACATTCTTCCCGGATAGTCTTGGAAATGATTGGCACAATGAGCAGGTATCACAAATAATCGAAATGGATGCATTAACAAACTTATGTTGCTTAAAGATACATGTACCTGTACATACTCTTGTGCTTACACTCACTCTGTGGGACAAAACACTCTCCCAAGTCTCCCCAGCCAATTTCCTGTGTAGACTATCCATCAAAATGTCTCTGGGATGGCACAAATAAGGAAACTCTGCAAGGTCGTCCAACTCCCGAACTGGTGCAGTTTGAACTGAAAGGGTCCTGAATCATGAACATGCTTCAGCTTTGGTCACTGGTTATGCATTTTTGCAACTTTAGTTGTGCCTGGGTGAAATCATTTTTCCGACTGAATGAGAACGAAACGTTGGAGTTGGTTCAGAGCCAGTTCTAAGTGGCAAGAAATAAGCGGGCGATTTTTTTGTCACCTTTAAGCAACTTATACATTCCAAAATGTTTTGTAACATAATGCAAATAGAAAGAGGAACTTTCTTCTGAGTGTGAAAAGACACAGCAGCATTGGTTAAAAAAAATGCCTATCACTGACTGAAAACGATGGTAACCAACAAGGTCATCTGCTTCCTTGCACCGGTACTTTGTCGCTATCGGATGACGTAATCATTTCTGATTCTTCAGTTTTGTGGGCCACCTTAAGAAACATACATATTCCTGGTTGCTATTTGACATCACAAATATGTTTCTCATTTGGGATTGCAAAAACATGCCCAGTTTTCATACATGTGCAATGAAGGAGTATAGCATTGCACACAATGTGTACTTGTAAGAAGAAAATGGACCAATATACATGTACATGTACTGTATGTGCTGCAGCAAATGGAATTGTGCTTCAGCTACATGACATTCTTGAAGGGGATGCCCATCCATTACTGATAAACTAATAATTTATTGCAAGTGCATAATTTGCAAGCATCTGAGTTTCACTCTTTTTTTTTTCCAAATGCTTGCGTGAAACCAATAAAATTACTAAATTCACCCCTCATGACCAAGTGAGCATGTTGCCAAGATCATTATGACATGCAGTTCAAGACACAGAGACACGATCCGCCAGAGGCAGTTTCGGAGTTTTTCTTAACAGGTCTACCCCCAAAAAGGTTGCAAGATTATCCTTTGTTGTAAATCCGTTCCTGCAAACACAGGATATCTCATTTTCTTTACGTGATTTGTGGCTTGGGGATCGCTAAAAGAGAAAATGTGTGAAATTGCACTAGGCCTCAATCCATCCTTTTTAATTCAAATTCACAATGTCGATGTATGCATGGAATCCGGCGAAGAAATGCCACAGTTAAATTTCTCTAAGCATTCACAAGCATTCAGTTCACATGTTTAGTTGCTGTGCCTGCACATGTACAACAGCAAAAGTATTATCAGGGCCATGAATACCCTATAACTGTGGGGTTCGACATCTGCCATGCTCCAACGAATGTGGGAGCGTGGCAGATGTCGAACCTGTCAGGGGTAGACCAAGAACCCAGTCAGATATCCACTGCCTAACCTATTTACATGTAACCGGGTGTCAGTATTCTTACATACATGTACATGTCATGACATGTACACTTTTGCTTTTCTAATTACAAAATGCCTCTTTTAACATTTTGATATGGCCTACGTGTAGTGGTGTGTTGAAATGTTAAAAGAGGTGATTCGTAGAGTCCTGGTTATTTGGAATAAAGACAGATATGATATCTGGATGGTGATACATTCTAATACTCCACAAAATAATAATTTTAGCCAGTAAATAAATCTCACTCTAGCTCTTCGAAACAAAAAGTCAGATTGCAATGCGAATTTCCCCAATGCCAATGCCATGGCCAGCATTGCCAATAATGAACATGCTGATAAGCAGAAATTCCTGTTTATTCTCTGGGACTCAGAATATCCGGCATGTCTGATAAGTGATTCTGAATCAATTTGTGTTGAGGCCATGGCTAAAAAATCATGTTGGCGCAAGTACTGAAATTCACAGCACGCCAAACATTTCGACCAGGCTATAGTATCACACATGACATCGAAGGATGACATGCAAAAACACACACAACCAATATGGCGGCCCCCATGATCACAAACCGATTCACATCATTTTTTTATTTTAAGAAACGACAAGTAGGATTTCAATCCCTAGATGATCAAATGAATACCATAAATTACATACAAGTATCTCCCATCAGTCTTTTTACAGATAATACAATATTTGATACAAAAGATCTTTAAACAACAGAAATGAAAGGAAGAACTAACCTCTGCTGTTGTGGATACTTCACACTGAGCATGCGCATTCTCGGGAAGAGCTTTAAAGGGGCGCGCTAGCTCGCGGTGGCGCACCAACCAAATGCGGCGGTTCGTTCCCGAGCACTTTGAGATTGTCACAGATGGAGGAAGGTCACGTCAGAGTGTGACATTACTGTGACCCCCCGGCCATTTCTTTAGCAAAACCTGTGGCACTGTTGTCAAAAGTGGAGCTAATAAAGGGGATAGAAAAGTAACACTGTTACTACCACAAAAGCGCCACCTATAGAAGTATCAAGCGACGTTTCTTTCCTTTTCTTTTTCACACGACTGTCTGTGGAAAACACCAATTACTTTCAGATGAGAAAGTGGTTCTTGAGAGGAGACTAGTCTTCTCCCCTCCCCCCGTCGGGCTTTACTTCACTTTGAAGAAAATCCCCCAAGTCACAGTCACAGTCTTTATTCAAGACGGAATCCCTCTGCATGTTGTGTTCAAAAATTGCATACAAATAAATAAAAATCGAGATCGCTTTCTTTTGTAATGGCAGAAAGCATAGTGTTGGGTTTTTCAGGTCTACGGAGCGACAATCGAGGAAAATGGCTCCGTAAATAGTTAAGCTCGCCGTCAATTGAATGGCTGTGGCTACTGCTATAATGGGACGAGTACCCTTGTCACCAAAGTCATATGTTCACTGTCACCTCATCCTTTCTGAATGGACGGTCCGAAAACTTCAGGATCGAGTGTTTGGGTTGGTTGATTTGTTTGTTTTGTCAAAGAGTGTTTTTCTTTGTGTTTTGTTTGGTCTTATCTGTCGCAAATACCCCCCCCGCCCCTGCTCGTGCTTGGCACTGTACTATCGGGGAGCTATTTTCCCTCCCTGTCCCGACTCCATTGGTGTGACTTCTTGTAGAAGGCCTTGCGTTGCTCACAAGTAAGTACCAGTAGCACGTTTTGGCATGGGATCATACGCTGATCATCCCCTGAATTGGTTCCCTCACACTTAAGGAAGTTGTTTCAAAACAATTCAGATATAAACGAGCATATTCAAGAGCTGAGGGGCTGTTTACCCCCACCCAGCGGAAGTGACGCTGGTTCAATTGCAAGCGCACAAGTTTTAAGCGCCTGTCATCCAAACGGTCTCCTGCGGCTTGACCGTGTTTACTTACCGTCATCAATGTTCCCAGATATCTTCGCATCATCCTGAGTGGGGAACAAGTTACTTAATGCACACGACCTACAAAGTTGCACCCTTTTACTGATTCAACAAGTGGCCGTTTTGGCCTTCGATCAAAACAAACTTCAGACAAGCTGGTCCACATTATTTATGATGGTGTCTGTGCCTCATGCATGCTCAGTTTGCGAAACTTGTTTTGACATCATAAACATACCGTGTTATTCCTCGAAACATGGGGGAGAGGGATACACAAATCAGGACCTTGGCTATCCGATAAACACGCTCTGCCTGTTAATAAGCAGTGTCGATATTTCAGAGAGAGTAAACCCGTGGACCGTCATGTACCTGTACCAACAATTTACGGTAATTTTCCAAATATGTAAAGGCTTTGCCAACTTGTGACCTAAAACTTAGTAAAGGGGTAGTCACCCAAATGCTAGGGACTGTACAATGGCCCATCCCTTTCTTCTACCCCCCCAAAAATCTTTGACTTTCATGGACCCAAAGGTGTTGCCCGTAACTCCCAGTATCCGAATTTGGAGGGGCTTTGGAAATAGGATGGGCTTTTTACGCAGAGAGATTTTTGTTTTTAAAAAGAATATGCATATAATTCCAAATACTGTTCAGATTGCTGTGTGCACTGTTCACGAGGCTTACGTTACGTTTTCATCAACGAGTTTAACCTCAAAACACAAACACAATTGTCTCATCCACGACGCAGCACCAGCCGGGGGGGGCTTATATTTAGTCTTCAGTACACAGCGACGAAAAGATTTCTATAGGCCTACTTTTATTTGTCCCCTTCATCGAGCCGAGCCAACTAATACATGTAACGATGCAAAGGTATCAACCAGTAAGTCGGTCAAATATCTTACTATCCACGTGCCATAAAAAATGTAGCGGGGACGACACGTGCCACTCACGTGCATGCGCTGCATCTAGAAAGGACCCACACAATCTTCGTGCGGTTGCTTGGTGCAGGGTACTCGATGGAGCATCGTCCTTCCACGAGGCTTAGGTACAGACGACGATAGTTTCACGACATTGTTAAGGGGAAAGAAATGAGATTATCATTTTGAGCTGCGCTCACAAATAGAGTTTGCAGTAATGGAATAATCATGTTGTCGCCCTTTTTGTGTGTGTGTGATTTTTTTTTTTTTCATTGATCTATGAATGATCCCCTATTTAGTTACAATTATGAAGGCTCGCACACAGACTCCACGAGGGTGTGGTTCTCGTTAGCCCTTTCTAGCTGACATGACACTGAGTCACACAAGCAGGAGGTGGTAACATCGAAGATGGTTGAGAAGAAATTACACGCACGCTATTAATGGAAATTATAATTTATAATACTGTAGTATAGCAAAGGAAAAAAAAGGTCCACAGCAGGCAGTAATACTACCTCGCTGCGATGTCTGTGCTCGAAAAGCTGTAGTTTGGACTCCTGGATATGGCTAATGTCGGAGGAAGTTATTATCTTCATAGAAACCACAGCTTTTTACAAGTCGTCAATCTAATGAAACCTACAAAAAGTAAACTGACGCCTTCGCAGTGAACGGAGTTTGGGTGGGGGGGGTTGTTCGAACAACCGCATTGAGAGAGACTGCCTTTTTGGCCCAGATAAAGTCGAGGGTTGAAACCTGGCACGCAGGGTCAGGTCATCACTATGAATGGTAAAAACTGTACATTTAATTAACAATCAACGTTCTCAACGGAATCATTTTAAAAAGGGTAGATTTTAATGGAGGAATCTTCCACATTTTGTTTGCCCGCTAATATTCAGCAAGTCAGTGACACAGGTACTGTCCTAGTTTATTATTATTCCGATATCCTAGCAGGAGTCACCATCTTCTTCTTGATATTTTATTTTCTTCACACAGCTTATTTTCAAAAACCCTTTGTCAAGTACCGGTACATCTTTCCGACGATCTCCTGATATCATGGCACTGCATGTCAAGCAAGCCATGAATTTTATGCACAAATCATACAGGGGAAAGTGAGGCATGCAGTCAAACTTTTTTTACTTGGGAATATTTCTTACGAACCTGCTCGGCAAGTCACTGATGCATGAATATTGTACAAGAAAAATGTTACAGAAAACAACATTCCAAAAGCTTATGAGAGGAAACCTAAATCGCCTTAGAATGTCTTCGTATAACTTCGTTCTATAATTTATATGAACAAACGCAATTGGTAAATGCGGGATAAATGCATTTCAGATCTTTCTGAGCAGCCAATTCTTTGTCACTGACATGCACATTTACATTTACAATCACGGTTTAAGACTGCAAGTAGCATCTGTATATAGAATTAATGTTCTTTTTCCGGTCAGCTTTAAACTTCGATTTTGTGAAATTCCAAATCTTCAATGCAACATTGTGTGAAGAGAAGGTAGCTCGATAGATTAATGTTTTACAGGTACACTTATTCAGTGCAAATTTTGAAATGTTTAATTAGTCCTGGCCCGATGAGCGGTTGATGAACCTGCAGAGTGTTGCACCTACTCTCTGAATGCAGCAGGTCCCAATCTCTTTTCGTTATTTTATCAAATTGAACGTATCCGAGTTGACGTTCAGTTGGCGTCTTATAGTTGAGAGCACTAAGGGCCCTCGTCCATAGTTGAGGCCCAAGAAACCCAACATACGTGTACATTTTACAAAATTGATACATTGTTGGGCATTCTGCCATTTTTTAATTTATGTTTTAATTCTTTTATTGTTTATTTATTTATTTTTTTTGGCAGGTGGACAGTATCGTTCCGAGCTAGCTCAGTCTTGTGCCGCAAGAATATAAACAGATACATGTAATTCTGTACGTGCATATATACAAGTACGTCTCCTTAGCGAGGATTCGGGAATGGTGGCAGAGCTTTTATGTTCCAAAATTGAGGAGTGACCATCTTTCGCCATGGTTGCATGACTTTATGGTTTATATGTGATTATTTTAGCATTCTTTTGAAAGGTAAAATTCCGTTTCCTCTTCAGTCGTAACTCTTATGATGGACACACTTTATGTCAGCGTGTACGAACTTTGGCACGTGTCACCGTGCACCGTCTCTTGGGTGGACCCGTTGTATGCAAATTTCGACTGCTCGGGAGTAGATTAACTGATGGGTTGCCTGTGCCAGTTTTATTCGTCAGGAAAAAGTTTGGCAACCCTCCTCCGCACGCGCACACACGTCCTACGCGTGCGTGACGCGCTTACTTTCTGACAAGGACGATAGACTCCGCCCACTTTTGCTATTACTGTTTACAACATGGCAGTCGGAACGACTAAAGAATTGTTGTATAAACAGCCCCATGCTCGAAAAAGCAAAGTCCATATTTAGAAAAATTTCATCATCAGTAAATTCAAAACCCTCTGAAATTTATTTGAGAAATTATTTGATGAAACATTCGTTTGCAGAAATAAGTTGTGTCACATCTCTTCAGAGGGAGTAAGGACTTTCGGAAGCACAGCACTATGCTAATGAGCAAGTAAAGTGTTTGAGTTAGCAGCTTGTTTGCCAACCTGCCATGATTTCCGCTGCAAATTTCAGACGCACCGCTGGCTGTACGTTGAATGAACCACGGGAATGGAGTCGCTATGGATAGTTACGTGTCACTGATGTTTTCTTCTGTGTTTGGCCTCTAAAACGGAAAATAATCAACACCAAACTGCTCACAAATGGAATAACATTGTCTGTGGTTGTTCACTTGGATTGGAATACCCCCTATTTACTGAAAATGTCAGGATTTTACGCGAGGCTTTTGATGGCAATCGTTCAAATGCGTACTGTTCTGCTTCTCTTCAGCACATGTCTACTTTTTGAGGCACCAGTGTTTGGTAAGTTCTCCCTGGACTTAAGTTTTCGCCGAAAGAAAAAAATGAAAACAAAATGGTCATCCTCAAATTTGTGGTCCGTTCACTCTTCATTTATGAAGTTTGGTAGAGCTGTCGAAACTTTGTCGATTTTGTGTTTCGACGATTTTCCAAAATAAGTCGCAGATCTAGCTGTCGATGTGCCCTTTCGAGTTTAAAGGCGGGTTATCATTATCAAAGTTTGTAATGGCGTTTCGTATTCTCACTCGATGCCAGTACTTCAGCGGCAGCTAGAATATTGAAAACTACATGTAAGCCAGCAAGTTTTTGAGGCCTTAGAATTTCATGCAAAGCAAGTGGTATTTTTAACCATATTCTTAAATGAGTTTCTCGTTGGAATTAAGCAAGACGAAAAGTAAGGAGAAAGTCAAGAAACAACAAACAAATATACAAAAGAAAAAAATAAAAAAGGTTGGATTTAAATGGGCAGAACTTGATATTTGATGCAATATGTTTCAGTTGCACTTTCAACAGGAGCAAGATCAGGAAATTACCTGTATTGTCAAGAGAAAGGCTCTTGGCAACCTAGACATGATTCAGCTTGTCCCCCTCCCATAACTTTCACAGCATTTGCTTTAAACAAAGGCATAGATAAAATTAGCCTTTCGAACTTCATTCTGTCCTTGGTGATATTTAGTGCACAAGGAACGAATCCAGTTTACTGCATGTAGTTTGTGCTGAGACTTCAGTGCGGTTTCACCTGGGATTAAAATATTTGTTTTGCCTTTCCCAGCCAAGGTACAAAACCAAGCAAAATACGCTGCCCTCCCTATCTCAGGAAAACTTTGAAACTGAACCCCCCCCCGTGCTAAAATTTGGAAAAAGCTTTTTCAAAATTTGTGCCTGTCCTCAGCATAGGTGGACAGATAACATTGCTCGAGTGCAAAGCTAATGAACAGAATGAAATTTCTTTTGTTTTACCAAAGAAATAACTTTTGAAGGCTCACTTGCATATCTTAAATGCTTTCCGAATGAAGCCAATCTTTTTTTTTAGTTAAAAAGTATTTAATGCCTGGTTAATTTTAATTCATTTGGGAGGTATTTGAGCAAAAACAGTCTTCTACATACATGTACATATATATTAGAAAACAATAATACATGTATACATCAACAATCTTTAAAGATACAGAAAGAAAGTACCGCTTGTGTGCAAAATTGCGTGGTCAATCTTTGAACTTTAGACTATTAGAACTTAAGGCGCTCTTTTATTTTTCTCTGTGTGCAGCAAACATCAGTTTGTCAGGAAAGAATTGATAAAGACTTCTTTTATACAGGGCTCCATTTTTCACCTCATGAAGAGGTAGTTAACAGTTAACAAACCTCCATAAAAATGTTTTGTCTTATCAGTGCCTCACATCTGTTGCAAATCCCAAGGCAATTAGATTGTTTATTTGGATCAGTGAAGAGGACCATGCAGGCACTGCTTGCCTACAGTGTAGTCAGACCCAAACAAAATGGGGATATCTATGTTGAAGGACAGGGAGGTACTTGAACAACCTTTTTACTGGGAAATGCGCCAAATTGAGGGAAAAAGTTTTGCTGAGGGGTTACAAAAAGTATGCTTTTTGCACGTGTGTGTGTGTGATTGCAAATGTACACATTTACATACACTAAGGAACCTAATCCTCCAAAGGGTGAGGGATTGCTATTCAGGACGGTTAGCATTAAGTCAAGTTCATTCATTTTTTCGTGAAGACCATTCCCTTGGGTAATAAGCAGTCAACTTCACAATTTGATACAAATTATGAATACTTTCTTTGGTAGAGATGGTGTCCACATAGAACCTAAAATAATGCCCTTTAGAAAATTGTGATAATGTTTTAGAATTCCAATTGGTTGCCTCTCTCACTTGGATTTAAATTCGCCATATTAAGAAGAGTTTCCATCTATATGTTAGACAGATTGTGTACTTTACAAAAAAAAAAGAGATTTATTTCAACCACAAAAAATACTTGATGCTGATGAAATGTTAACTCTGCCCCTTGGTGCATGAGGGGGCCACTGTTGCATATCAGCCAAGGGCTTTTAGCACCTGAGTTCAGGGGTTTCCTTCTCTTGGGATGCAGTGACTTCAAAATGCCCTTTCAATGTGTGTGGCCAACATTTGTCAGGGTAGCTGAAAATATAATGGCATATTAACAGTACATGCTATAACCTACCAGGTTTGTGCAAAATGGTATCAAACTCTAATTATGTTGAGTTCAAGGTCTAAGACTTCAGCGAAAATGTGCACGCTCTTTGCATTTCAGATAAATCAGTGTCCGCTGGTTGTCAGTTATTACACTGTATTACTTTCTTCTGTCTTGTCCAGAGCTGTACTTTGTAGCGTGGGCTTCTATCGCAAATCAGGAAGATCTTGATAAAATTGGATGACAATATGTTCTGGCATTAAAGAGAAAGTAAGCCCCTGGTCTCATTCCCTACTGATTTGAATCTTGTCTTGAAAATTTCTTGTGTTTCTGTGTGGAACAGTTTTGGCTTCCTCCAACATTAGAGAAACTGAGAAATCCAACGGCATATCCAGCTTGTGGTGCCAGGGGGGCATATTCAAAAGTGAATGCGGCTTTTGACTTTAATTCAACATGACTTTTGTGGGAGAAAAAAATACCAATAGCCTTACTCAAAAATTCCTCCCTCCTCCCCTCTCCGATATGTACATCACTACATAAAGCCATTTTCCAGCCAAGAGTGTTTTTTGTTGTTGTGTGATATGCGTATGAGGTTTGGTTCATAATTGTGCTTGGGACTTTTTACCCTAGAAAGTTACAGTGTCCATTTCTTGAAACTATTGCGTTTAAATTTCAAAATATTCTCCAACTTTTCTGGCAATGAGTACTTGGACTGTTGGTTGTAATAGTTATCTGAGAGTGGACAGATCCTGAACTCAGATGGAAACTGATCTTGACCACACTGTCAGGAAGTTGGCAAAACTGCCCAGAGACAAATTTCCGCAATAGAAATCCTAATAAATATGGATACTTCCTGTGAGGTAGGTGATTCCTACTTTTTAAGAGACTAGAATATATTGTCCATCTGTTGTGAATTAAGTACACATACATGTACATGCAGTACCTTGCTAGTGGCCACATTGTTTTCTAAGAAAATGGACTAACCTGCACTTGTGCTTCAGCATTACAAACCTGCAGAGTTTAGTACAAACAACATGTAACCTGCTGAATTAGAAACGAGAAATTACTGGGAAGGACAAGTAAGAGTGTGCTATTAGCTGGATGATTTTGATCCAAGAACCAGTCCACACAATTAGACAAAATTTGGGCAACACTCTTATGAGTTTATGAAATGGGAAACAAGGCACACTGGTTACAGATCAAGAGCAAAGCCCCACACTTCACTTAGTCAGCTTGAATTGTTTGAAGATAGTCCTTTAGGCTTTTTGTTTGTAAAGTAAGCACCTCAGAAATTGAGTTGTTGGCTAGTTACATGTACCTAAATTGGCTGTACCTTCTTGCTGGATTGCATCTTAAGTTGTGTTTAGACTGGCACAAATTTAATTTGAACGTTGGTGGATATGATGGATGTTAATTATGCAGTGGCCTCAGCATAACTTGACACGTTTTTGAAGAGCAGAGCAGACTTCAGCAATCTCAGCCATGGAGGAATGAGGGAAGTGGTGTGATGTGATGAGAGGGCCATGGGCTGTCTCAGCCAGCACACTGAATTGTCCTACAGCTGAAGTTTCCATCAGTGGGTCAAGGTCCTTCCACCCCTGACTGAATCAGAAAATTAACTCCTGCGGTTCCCTGCTACAGGGGTCAAGGCGTTCAACATGGCAGGGCAGATGAACATCTCATTTTTTAATTTCATTTATTTGAGGAATTCTGATGAAGAAAAGCTAATTGATGAGGAACTAATTTGTTGAAAAGCATCTGAAAATCTGAGACATATCACATCTCGGTGCTTGGGGCACTACCGATATTGTCATGTGCTTAGAAACGAATATAAGTGCATTGTTTTCACACCTTGAGCACTTCTTGCTTCTACAATTACACTCATTTTCAATGCATATGAATTCACAATCCGAATTGTTAAGAAAACAATGTCTATCAATGTCAATAATAATAAACCCATGTACATGTAGTCTCTAAACTTTGCCTTAAAATCGCCATTGCCTAGCAAGAGAGAGCTGTTTTCACTCCAGTAACTTGTTTTGTAAGTAGGAAAAGGGAAAGACTGTGGTCATTGCATGCACCTGCATGGAGGATGTGGCCACAGCTTTTTTTTTTTTCTTACAGCTGGCTGCATAGGAGCCATAGGCCTACATGTATCAATGGCTCACATGGGATTTACATGTATGGGGCATGAGTGAAGTTTCCTGACATTTAAAATACCATAAATAATCTGCAGATACGAAGGCAAAAGGATACTACTAGCACAGAAAGTATATGGAGGCTGTGATACAGTCTGAATCTTCAACTTGTCTCTGATATCTGGAGTGTGTATACTACTACACATGCGTGTCTGCATGTCAGGAAACAGCATTAGTGGCACACCCATTTTCTTCATTGAGCCCTTGTAACTGTTTCATGTGTATTGTCACCCATTTTGAAAAGTGGTACTAACGGGCACAGACAGCTGCTTTTAATGATTAGTAGACCTGTATGGAAGTTCTAAGTTGACGCATTAGCAAAAATGGAAGTGTCACCTTTCAACTACAAATGGCTCATGCATACATGTACATGTACATGTACCTGTGATAACTAAGAAGTTCCACAGAGTTGCTAAACTATCTAGCTTACTGTACGTGTAACATGTAGGGCCTACATACATGTACCTTTGAACTTGGCTTTAAATTTAAAGTTGCAGATTGTGTACTAATGCCTTCGCCGTTTTGAAATAGAATTTCAGCAAATGAGCTTGTAAAGCTTAATGTGGACACCTGTAAACTCAAACAAATTCTTTTTTGTTTTTGTGGAGACACTGCACTTTGATAAACTATAGTTTGGGTGATTTGTCGACTGGTTGATAAAAGCAAAGCACTTCTGTAGTTTGCAGCTTTGATGAAACATAATTGTCCTATCAGTGCATGACACATCACAGTGCATCTGGTCTGTCTGTCCAAATCAATTTCCAGGCAGTTGGTCATCAGCGGACAAGTCTCAAGTGAGGGTGCGCCTCACCCAATGGATCTTTACCTGAATACCGCTTTCATCAGGCCATCGGAACTGACATGAAAACTGGGGAGGGGGGGGTCAGGGAAAGTTGGAGGTGACATTGGATAAAAGAGAGCGTCATATCAGCATATCCCGCAGTGCAGTGACAGGGTCTTTGGATCAATGATGACATCACCAGTAGCCGATTAGGAGTTCTCCTGTTTAGCTTCCTGTAAGCCTAGACCTCCAACGTAGCTGTATCATGGAGGCTAGACCATATGACCGCAGACATTCTGTGCTGGTTTGCCCCGCTGGCTGCCGATAAACCAGAGGGGAACAAAGTCATCACAGAAAAACCACAGAACAAGATGACCTTCCTATGTTCAATTTTTCGTATACGTGTCTTGAAGCAAGGACTTCCTTTTTCTGGGGATATAGACATTACTGCCGAAATGATCTTCCCTCTTGACCCTTTGCATGTTCACAAATTAGATGCATAGGCCCAAGCTTGAGCCTTTCTTAGTCAAGTCACGGAGCAAAAGGTAGACTTGAATCAAGTCGGCTTTATGTAGCTCTTCCCCAGTCAGCCATCCCTGCACTAGCCTGTACACAGTACACGGTTGTCGCTCTTGGGCTAAGCTGTCGCGTAACTCTTCTAGAAGGTCCCCTCACTTGATAGCCTTTATTGCACAACGTGTGTCATACATGTCACCAGTCAGTAAGTCCGACTTGACAGATAAGCCAATCGGATGGCCCCATCGGTGATATGTGGTCATTCATAATTGCATATGAACAACACGATCTTGCACAATGTATACAGAATTTCCACCATTCAAAGTAGTCAGACTTGGAATTTCCACCAATCAAAGTAGTCAGACTTGGAATTTCCACCAATCAACGTAGTCAGACCTTTAGAGTTGTTCATTATAATACAGGTATGAACGACTTAAAAATTCAATTTGAATGACTGCTCCCACTTTTGGTAGATGAGCTGATTCGCTGTGTACAAATGGTTGGCAGATTCATCAAGTTGGGATTACTGAACTCACAGTAATAAGTACATGTAGACACAAGAGCGCACGAAGCAAGTAACGCCCTACAGCCTCCTTATGCAAAGCATAATTATGCAGACAACACGAATGTCACAGATGATCCCGGCGTGGTCAAGTCTAAGCAAAAGGGGAATTCAACACCAATATCCACCATTTAGTTAATTTATCATACAAGTCATTTCCCTTTCCCCCCATTTCTCTGCTTTCATCATTAGAGTTGTATTTTTGTGTGTCTGTACATATTTTATGCTCTGATATGCTTAAAATACTTTACTTCTGTTAGTCTTTTTGTTATACATGTATGTGTAGGCGGTGTAGTGGAGAAATTTTCACCCACACAGTACTGATGCTAGCCCATGTACATTTTTTTGTCGGCCAGCTGGAAGACTCGACAAAGTCGGTCCCCCGTCCATCACACCGCAGGGCCCAGAGCTCACATTTGTTGAGAACAGAACGTTGGAGATTTTATGCCATGGTGCATTCGGTCTGGAGTGGATCTATCCGGATAGTGTGGCAGACCGAGTGGAAATTAGACCGTGCAGAAGTTGCCAGCCTGAGTTCAAGCACACCAGTGTTCTGAGAATCAGCACGCCGCATTACAAGGACACAGGACTGTATGTGTGTGCTTACCTGAAATACATGGACAGTCTGAATACGAAAACTGCCACAGAGGTTTATGTGTATGTTGCAAGTAATGGTAAGTAAAATATAGTATTTTCAATGAAAAAAGTGTCTCTGTTATTCACAAAATAATTGCTTCGTTGAGATAACACCAGTAGTTCTTATTCTTCTGCACGGCTTTTATTATGAAATGTATTGATAAAAAGATATGCAGTGTGATGCAGTTTGGTAGGTCCTTGTTGTAAAAAGGAGGATGGACATAGTAATGAACAAAGTGCAGGCTTGAGTAAAAAAAGAAATATGTGTCCTGGAGGGCATACACAGATCAAAAGACAAATGTGAAGATTCAGTGTCTGTGGTGGTTCCCCAGATCACGAAAAGCTATTCCTGCCAGTGGACGAGCACACCATCTATATCAATGGCGCATCTCCCTTCATCATCCCCTGTCGCATCACGAACCCCCGGGCCCAGGTCTCCCTCGTGCATGTACATGGATACGATACCCTGATGAACCAGGACACATCTCTGGTGTACGATCCCCAAATTGGATTTAATGTAACGGCCAATCAGGAGTTCTACGAAGGGTTTATCACCTGCCAGGCGCAACTGGGGAATATGCAGCAACAGCAGGTTTACACTGTACAGTTTGAAGGTATGTTGTTTGAGCTTCGAGGACTCTACTACTGTGATGCCATGGGCTGTTAGATTGTTCTGTCAAGTTATATGCACAGTGTTATAGGGGACCAAATTTTGGCATACACGTATTTCCACTGGACTGACCAAACGTGCCCCAGACTTATGTTTGTATTTTAATTTGCTTTTGCCATGTTAACACTTTCACAGGCGGTAAAAAGTGAAGAAAAAAAAAATTGCGTCTGCTGCCTGGCCGCTAGAAGGGGTAAATTGTTACAATGTGAGTTGTGTTAAAAGAAAACAAAATGCCTCAATACCCTTCTGCTGGGCACGTGGCAACATAGGGGCCAACTCCTTTAAAACTTTGTGGGCGAGTCCAATCACGATCAGTATTTATCACACTGTTATTTTGTGAGAGACAGTCTCATATATTTCTTCGTGATACAATAGATTTTCTTTTATTGTGGACATATCCTTTTTCTGTTGGTGGGGTTTCAATCAGCTCACAGTCCACTCATCACGCCTGTGATCACTGCCAGCAAGAGGGAAGTCATTCAAGGCTTGGAGGGGTTTGAGGTGACATGCCAGGTAGATGTGCCCTCAAGAAGCCATCTTGCACTCAGCTGGGAATACCCAGGAAACAGGGTAAGACTCACTGTCCTATTTCAAGCAAAGGGCCAGTCTGGATGGCACAGGTAGTCTGTACTAAAATCGGCTCTAACATTAAAAAAAGGGAGGAGGGGCTACTTTGGCCTCAGTGTTATCAAAATTTGGAGGGTATCAAGGCCAAGTGAATGGGCACCGAGGCCAACTTGGGTCAAGTCAGAGTTAGTTTAAGTCTTAGCAAAATTGAATCATATAATTGGGTTAAACTAAGTATGCAATTTAATGTAGGGATGCAGTGTCCCCCCCAATAATAATAGTAACAATAATATTAATAAACAAGACAATGTGCCCCTCCTCAAGAAAGGATACCTGTGAACAGTGAAGTGTAAAAAGCTTTCCCATTGTGTATATGAATCGTTAAAATACTTATGCAAAAAATAAAGTCTACTTCCAGTTACCAGTACAACCCCGTTTTAAAGCCCTACCTTAATATTCTAATTGAAAATTTAAATATGAGAAATAAATAGAGATGCTAGCTGGTTGCTGCTGTGTCAGTTAGACAGGTAGATTGACATAAACTACATGTAACTGGTTAATAGTTTGCCAAATCAAGTTCAACATTGTAATAAAGGCAAACTTTGATTAATTGATTGATTGTCCTACTTGGGGTTTCCCCTGCCTACTCAACTGTGAGATGGCCCACCTTTTCTGTTGAATTTTGTCATCAAGGGGTTCAGATAATTTTCTTCAAGCCACGAGTACAATACCCACTTCCTTGCTCAGAGTAGAGTACAGTACTCTTTTGCCCTCAGTATTGTTTAGTATTGTACTCTTCTTCATGAGAGGGAGACTACTGTACTCCCTAATACTGTTAGGTGGAGGAACTGAGTACCAGTATTATGCGAGTTAGTCCTTGTGCCTTTGTGCCTAGGTAAATATAATAATACTTGTCATTTCTCTTGAAAAACACAGAAAAACCAAAACAGCGCTTAGTGATAGCCATGAACTCATGACACGGTTGACAGATCCCATAAGTCCGTATCCGCCCATGTACGACGGCACGTGTGAGGCTACTGTGCGCGGACGCCATGTTGACCGGCTGCGGCGTGTGCGCTCGCCTGGCGGTGGCCATTCGGAAAATCATGGTGCACTTCATCGCTCGGCGGTCAAATGCGCTCACACTCACAATCTAAACCTCAATCTTTCTAAGGTGTCTCTGGTCCGATTTTTTTTCCAAAATGATACCTAGTTTCTTGAAGATGTGCTGGAAAGCCTCTAAAATGCCACTTGAAAGCATGCCTGTTTTTAGCGAATCAGGAGTTTCTGATCATTTATCACGGTCACGCACAGAGCAGCAGGAAAAGCTGTACGTAGATCTATGAACATGAACAAATCAGTTTCAGCAGTGTCCAATATGAATATTACTCTGTTGGCAGGGCATAACTGATGAAACATGAAAAATGGAGCAACTTATGCTATCCTGTTTGTAGTAGAAATCACTGTGTATTTTATGTTCTGCATCAGGTTTTATGCTGCGTATTTTGAGTAAATTTCAGGAAGTGTATATACGCCAGTACGCATGTTATCTAAACCCCGAATCACCTCACACTTTTAAAAGACAAAGATGTAAGGAAAAAGCATTAGACCACTAAAATATGAACAGAGGACAACAGTGGCAAAATGGTTTTAAAGGGCGGGGCACGCCCCGGCCAACAGACTGAAGTTGCAATGTACCTCCAATGGCTGGTAGGCCTACATGTATAAAGGGGAGGCAAAAACAATTACCTTTTTCAAAGGTGGGGGCAATGTCCCCCCCCCAGTTCCCCTGCCAGTGACAGAGGAAGGGAAATAAAAAATTACATACACTTAAATAGGAGTCTTGTCTTGTGAACCAACAGAAATATTTCTGAAGTTTTGGATTGTTTCATGGTTTTAGGATTGTTGAAGTTTTGAACGTATGTTAATGTATACTTTATTTAATGGTAGAAACCAGTGTACATTGCATGCATGTACATGTATGTCTCGTATACCCTCACCAAATTACGCACGCAAGGCAAGTTGACCTTATGGACAAGTTTGCCGTATTGAATTGAAAGCGAGGATAACGTTTTTATTTAGGGAACCTTAAAAAAATGAAAGCAATTAAAAAAAAAAAAAAACAATCGCAGATTGATTTTATTTGTGATGATAAATAATTAAAAATTTAGTTTTGAGCAACATTTCTAAAAAGGAAAGTGAGGCCATGTCCGAAACAGGCTTCCAGAGCTACAGCTAGGTCTATTGTCTGCGCGTCTCCACGCATTTCCAATGGAGCATGGGGCAGGGAACATGAGTAAAAATGGCTTCTTTATTGATAAGGATTGTTGAATTCACATGTAGCCCCTTTAGAAGCGTGGCAAACAAGGTGTGGCGGACACAATAGGAGGGCGTGGCAGACACAATAGAAGGGTGCTTTTTGGTTTTTTTACCCACTTTTACCCACTTGAAATCACACCCTCCTGTTATGTCCGCCATGCTTCTAAAAGGCTAATGGCAGCTGGGGAAAAGTGAAGATCCTCTACCGATTTAAATGACAGCTTTGTCCACCAATATGTACCTTATGTACACCAATATTTACGGTAGAAATTAATACAATTTTAGACAATATATTTGTTTTCTGTGAATGACATGATTTGTTTGCTTGAAGTATCCTTACTTGTTTACTGGCCAACTTGGTCATGAATAGTGTATATTTTTTTTGAAAGGGCATTGCTGCCAACCTCGCAGGGCACACAGTCAACAGCCATGGTGGCTGCAATTAATGTTGGGGCCTGCTAAAATTTACCTAAAATAAAGAGGTGCAATTTTTTCATACAAACCCTCATTTTGTTACATCAGTGTTGTACAGTGATTTCTCACTTGTATTTTGGTTTATGTCCAACTCTGTCCCCCAATGGAACAAAAAAATGCACAGGCATCCTTTGAATCATTGTTTATTATTATATGAGGAATCCTTCTTGAAGAGCTAGCAAGCAATGTTGTGAATTCTTTGGACAAGGGTAGAATGTTGGGAAATTCCCAAGATCCCCTCAGCTATGCTATTAAAGAATTTTATCTCTGACTCAGATCCAAAATTTGTTTTATGGACATCTTGAAGGGTCTGTTTTCACAAAATGAACGGTGCACATGTTTTCCATTTCTTCCACACAAGATCCTGGCTTATCAAACTGCAGTTAAATCTGGGAGTATCTTTTATCCATACAGAGAATTTCGTTTTTGATGATGGATTATCAGTGGCAGTGGTTAAGTGTCCATCCTATGCTGGTGTTTGTCAGTCTTGTCAAGATTTCCCATTAAGATTGTCAAGGCAGTCCACTTCCACATTCACATTCAGCAGTAGCTCTGACTTTCATAACCAAAATTCAAGGTTGATGCTTTTAGTTTTTAATTTTGAGGCCATGAACCCACTTAGGTATGGGGACTTCTTCCTTCCACACTTGATCTGATCAAGTTCTTAAAATTAGCAAATTCCTGGGGAAATATGTGAGGTATAGGCTTGGATTAAATGCATTTTAACTTGTTGGGTACTTTGCAAAATATGTTTGCTACTTACGTATATGGATAAATTTGGTTAGAGATTTACAAAACAATGACAATGCCAACTGGCTTGTATTTGCCTGATAGCCAGAGGCCTTTTTGTTTTTGTTTTTCTTATCATGGAGAGATTCTAAAGACTCATGCAGGTACCAGGAAAGGATTTCTCTTCGTCTAGCGCCTTCATTTTGTACAAATGATGTCGCTGGTAATGACCGGGTGCATCCATTGAGTGACTAGTGTGAGACCAGAAGTGTGTGGTCTTTATGAAATTGAAGGGTTTATTTGCAAAATGAGATCAATCCATTTGAAAAACATGAAATACTTTCACAATTTGGAAATAATAAAGCACAAAACAATAGTCCCACACCCGGTGTCCCTAAATTTATTTGTCCTTGTTTTGCTTTGTAAAGTTGTTCTAACCACAAAAACCTGATGGAATTGATTTTATGCAACCAGGCGAGGGCTAGATTCCCAAAGGAAAATGGCGGATACACAGTGTCACGTTTGGCAGTCAACGCTTCAGTTGTAAATGTCCTCTTTGCATTCCCATCCCACATGAAAACTGTGTACTCAAACAGTTATCAAGCACTGAGGGGCATTTATTTAGGGTTGGGCCTAATTTGACTCAGATTGTTTAAATTGTTGAAATCTGAAAGCAATTACTTTTATGCCTTGACTTATGGCTTCCTGGACTTTACAGTAATATACAGCCCCTTCCTGCCTTTCTCACAGTATCAACTGGCAATGGTCCTCCCCCAATCTGTTGATCACACATGCACTGTAAAATTTTAGCCAGGGCCACCAGACCATGAGGATGCTCTTAATAAGTGCAGACCATAAAAATGTTTCAAGGGAATCAGTATATGAAGATAAATACCATTCCTGAGCCTTTATTTTGACCTTCGTTTTGGACTGTCACTACAAAATGTTTATTGCCTAAGTAGGAAGAAAAGTTTAAAGTTCATAGAAGATTTTGGTGATGCGATTGTTGAAATTTAAAACCACATGTCTTTATGTACTTTTTTGGTTCCAAACCTTTCTTCTTAAATTGGATATAGGACAAGCCGTATTTATTTGTGTAAGATAGCTTTCTGACGGCATTTTTTGAATTATTAGAAGAAGGCCAGCCAAAATCAAACATTCATTCATCCTTTTTTTTTTTACTCCAAGTCAATGAATTTCCTTTCCCACAGATTGCCGGCTTGGAATCCAATTACCGAGAGGAGACCTCACATCAAATCAGTGAACCCCATAGAAACCACCGCAAATTGAGCACCAAGCTATTTGTGGCAAATGCCACCATCTTTGACAATGGGACATTTGTCTGCATTGTCAGTACCCACGTGGACAGTTCCTCAGCGGAGGTGAAAATCACTGTTTTGTGTAAGTTGCACTTGCTTGTCTGTGTTATCTGTCAAATAAAAATTAAGCATACGTCAATGTTACAGATCTTTTTAGATAATCAAACACCTTAAAATTGTTTGGAACTTTTGTTGTGGGAAAACTTTTCAATTGGCCTTCCTCACAAGTCATTGTATTGAATTGAGAAAGAGGTTAACACTATTGTGTCAGCAACCTGAGAATGAAGCTGAAAGCAAGACAAGAAGTTCAGTACAGATTAATGTCATTCATGCTGATGAATAATATAAAATTTGTGATTAATTATATAAAAAGTTCTAAGCTGCATTGAAAAATAAACGTGAAAGTGAGGCGAGGAACCCTGAATAGTCTGACACTACCAATTTATAAATCACAGAGGATAAGAACAAGATAAGAATAATATTTTGGGATTAAAAATGGTTTCCCTGTTCATTTGGTTTCTCTGACCTACAAATTTGTCATCAATGCAAAAATCTTTATTTCCCCCCCTCTTTAAAAACCAGCTGGAGACCAGCTGTTCACAAACGGGCCACCACATTTCTTGGAAGTGCCCCGCTATCTGAATCTCAGCGAAGGGGAACCGCTGGAACTGAACTGCTCGGGCGCCTACACCCTCGAATGGAACTACCCTCCAAGCATCCAGTCCCGCGTCAACATGAGTTCCAGGGCCTGTCCACTTTGCCCTCCTGACTCCCAGCACATCAGTGTCCTGAGGGTGGACAGCGTCGGCTATAGTGATGCAGGGAGCTATCGGTGTATCTACAGTCGGTACCTTGATCATATCAATAGTGGCACAGCGGCCCAGGTAGATGTGACCGTGACAGGGAAAGGTGAGGCTATAAGTACCATATGTGACGGTCATAAATTTGTGCCCTACTTTAATATCTCCCATTTATTTTGCTTAAACCATATCCCTATTATGTAATAATTTCTTTATCTACCTACAGACATTATTCAAATAAGAGAAGTACCCTTATGTTAGTCTTGCACTTTGCATTTTTCCTCCATACTCTTCGTGACTAAGACTCGTTCGTACTGGTTTTTTAAGAAAGAAAAAGGAGAGAGAAGGAAAGCATTCAAACATCTCTCGTGTGTTTTTGTGTTTCGCTGAACTTCAGAGTAGTAGAAGGTTAGAGCATTAGAGTTTGAAAGATAGAAGTTCTCCTTACTTTACATGATTTGCGTAACCTCAAAAGCAGTCCTGAGCTACATGTAGTTCAGCTTTAGAATGTCAGTTACTCTAATAATGCATTTCTTAAAGATTGTATTTCTTATCATAAAATTACACTTAATTTTTTGTGCAGGTTCAGCATGTATTTATATATCCATGCCAGTTTTTAGATTTTTTCTTGGATGAAAATCCAGTTACACTGATCCTGTCTGTATATGTGTTTTTTTTGAGGTGTGCTCTTCTGGTGCACCTTGATTTACATGTATAAGCTTCGAGAAAATTTAGTGCATAGTCGTCCAAATTTAGATTCTCGTAATTTAAATGGAAATGGTTTTATCATGACTAAACAGCAAATAGTCATCTTGTAGTTTTTTTGATTTTTTGAAATCGGACTGTTCTGAATAAAATAAATACATGTATCATTGTTACAAACAGATGCCAGTCTTCTTAGAGATGGTCCCCCACGCATTCACGCAAACTTCTCTGCAATTATTGCTGCCGAGAATGCAACCATTGAGGTGAGCTGCTCGGGGGCGTCCACCCTGGAGTGGCTGTACCCAGATACGGTGGCGGCCCGGGTCCAGTTCACGACCGTTGGGTGTCTCACGTGCCCAAGGGCGCTACGGTACAAAAGCATCCTGAAGATCAAGAACGCGGTGTACACCGACACGAGCCTCTACCGGTGTGTATATGGGAGGCACTCCAATAGCATCACCAATGAGACGTCATCGGATGTTTACATATATGTGAGAAGTCCGGGTGAGTCAAAGTTCATTTTCAACCTGTGTTTCTTTTTTTTCCCTTTCCAAGTGTGGCCTTATCTTCCTGACAGATGTTTCCATCTAACTAAAATCCTGAATCACTGAAGCACAAGTAACTAACTGTTCAGATGAATGACACTGTTGCAGCTGCTGTGGGACAAGTGCAGGTTCCACCCAGATCAAACACGTGGCCTAGCTTTTCAATCCTGTACACAGCTTCACTCATGTGGCTTTTACCTAACACACGTCACAGGTGTTTCCTCCTAAGAGTGGAAACTTGCACACCAAAAAAACCCACAAAATTTCAGTGCCGTACACACTGAATGGAAAGGCCATTACAGTTGATTCAGTGTTGTTTATTTTTCTTGACTTGAGATCGCATTGCAAAACGATGTAAATATTCGATATAAAAGATTTCCTTTCCAGTAAGGTAATACCTCCCTTCCACGTCTAGGCCATATTTTTCTGCCTTTGCCCAACAATGAGAACACCGTCATCATCTTCAGAGATGAGCCGTTTGTCATACCGTGTCGTGTCACCGATCCTGTGGCGACCGTCACACTGACCTATGAGCAGGATGCGGTGAAGGTGGGGAACGGAGTTGCATACAACCCCCAGTCGGGCTTCTTGGTAACCGGCAGGGAGTGGGATGGTGTGGTGGCTTGCAAAGGGAACATAAGCGAGCGGTGGCAGATACAACTCTTTGAAGTCCATTTGGCAGGTGGGCGAGGCAAACACAGCTCAATTTTACTTGTGAATGTGAATTTTTCCTGCTGTTTTCTCAGTGAGCACAGGCCACGGAGCTTGACTGTGTAAAGACTAATGTCAAGTTAGTTAATTTAGTTAGAATGCAGGCATGATATGAAGGAAAATGCAATGTAAGCCCCTAGAGAAACTTGATGCACAGTCTTGTGTAATGCATCTTTACATGCGGTTATTGATCAGTTGCATCGGTTTGAGATTAGTTGAATTTTAGAGATGAAAACTAAACACATCTTGACTCTTCTTTTGCCAAATTGCAAAATGCTCAATGTGCATGAGTAATTTTTGTGATTTTTTTGTCTCAGATTCCAAACAGTTGTTCCTGCCAGCTCCAGACCAGAACATCATCACCAGCGATATGGAGCCGCTCATCATTCCATGCCGTACCACCGACAGGAGGACTGAGGTCTCCCTCATCCTGGAGTACAACAGCCTGGTCAACATCGATGGGGTGACGGTGAGCTATCACCCGGCGGTGGGATTCAACATCACGGCCAACCAGGAGCTATTTCACGGCTTTGTGTTCTGCGAGGGCCAGCTGGGCAAGGTCCAACAGCAGCAGATGTTCATCGTGACTTACGAAGGTTTGTTACCAGACAAACGGGCGGTATTCTGGCCCAATTCATTTATCATTTATTTAGCAACACTCTAACAGAATATGACCCTTTTTTATCAATTCATCCGTGTTCTTAATTATAGTGCTACATTCTGAAAGAACTATCATAAAAGTTCACAAACTGTAGAAAACAAGTAATGTTGTGATTGATGTTGAAATGTATCAATTGCAACTGATACATGTAAGTAGATGTGCAGTAGCTAGACCAAACAGGTCAAATTTGGCATTATTTAGAATTCATGTCATACTGGGAAATCAAAGACCCGAGTTAGAGCTGAAACGTGTGACTCGGGACTTTGAAAGAGTGCCATTAGGAATAAAGACTTTGCTTGCATAGGCATTGTGGGGAAGTGCAGTAGCATTGCCAGCCATTAAGAACAAGAGTAAAAGATCAGTGAACGGAACAAAGGAAAAGGAAGGAGGTAATTACAACCAGTGGAGCTATATGGGCAGATCCTGCCAGGAAGAGAAATTCCCCATGTTGGCTTTGTCCCTGCTCCCAACACAGAATAATAAACACTCAGTGCATGTACGTGCCAGCCAGTCATAGGTCAGCTGAAGTGGCCCTGTTGCCACCGAGTCCATGCCTGAAACCAATTTACGATTACAACTTCCTGACTGCCAGATTTTATCATTTGCAACTCCGTCAATCAGAAATCAATGTTTCAAGTTTCGGATTACACTTTAGCACACATGCAAGCTCTCTGCCCGTTCCTTAAGCCCAAAGGAAGAAGAACGATTTGTTAAAGGGGGGTTGTAATGGTTTATACAAGTAGATAGAGCAGTCTGGTATTGTCTGAGGAGATAGGAAATGTCATTGCAAAATACCTGTCTCTTTTTCACAAGCATGGCAAGATAAGAGCTAGTGTTTATAAAATGTATTCCTGCCTGTTTAGTGAATGGAAACTGGGGAGTGGCATATTGCTGGCAGTGTATCGACCGATTCGTGGAAAAGAAAAACAACGCCAGCCCACTTGAGTGACGTAGGATTGGATCGGACTGTTTAAGTCATTTCCTCCCGCCTCTTTCCCTTTCTCTCCTTCCTCACCAGTGAGCAGCCCGCTGGCCAAGCCGGAGATATTTGCCAGCAAGACGGAGGTGATCCAGGGCTGGGAGGGGTTTGAGGTGACCTGTGAGGTAGACATGCCATCGAGGAGCATGCTGGAACTCACGTGGGACTACCCAGGAAGGGGGGTAAGGGGACGCAGTTCCACAGCCGTGATTTTTGATGACTCATGCATGCAGCACAGAGTCCTTCACCCAACCTTATTGAATGTAGTATGCCGTGAATATTCTTATGCCGTGGATTCTTGCACTGAATTGTGTCATTTTTATCTGAGTCGCAATTGTGGTTAGGTTTTTAATTGTCAAAACTGTAATACCGAGCTTGACATATTCAAACTTTCTTTGATACGGTAGAGCCGACTGAATCTCTGAATTGAATCTGTTGTCTCTCTGGAAGCAATTGCTAAACAGGAAGTGCCCAATGTAAAGTAGAAATCTGGAGTTTCTATGACTAATACTTTCCATGTGAAGTACCGTTTGAAATGTAAAACTTCACACACTTGCTCACTGCTTATCAGTAACACTCGAATTTCCAGGGCAAGGTATCAAGTGAAGGTAGCTGAGGCTTTCCTTTGGACTCTGGTTTAAAAAAAAACCAGATTGTTTGAATTTCAAAATATTCGTCTGAAAACATCCTTAAATGGGATCACTGTAAGTGAGTTTGTTGATCCAGTTTTACTTTTACTCCTCACCAATATCAAGCCCTGGAGTAAAGTTGCAGATGTCCCCACCCACCATGCAGCTACATGTACTTAACATTTGTGTTTAATAACCCAAAGGGTTAGCTGTGATATGAGGGTCTTGGCCTCAGGCGCGGTTCTAGAATCAGTTGTTGGGGGGCAGATTCTTCTTGCTTGACGTCACCTTTAACTTTCGCTACTGCTTTTTCAATTTGCAGTTTTTTAGGGGGGGGGACTGCCAGAGATTTTGCTGGTGATATTTCAAAGAGTGTACCATCAGTACAGATTTGATCAGAGTTTGAGCAGAACAGGCCAACATTAGCTGCAGTTAAGGCCACTTCGTACTTCGGACAAACTCAATGTCACAAAATATTGGTAGTGAAACTTGCTGGAGTTGACATGTGTTCAACTTTTGTGAATTTGACTCATGAATATTTGACCGTACATCACAGTTTTACATTTGATTTTACTTTTGAGCCAAGTATGAACTGACTGTCATTTGTACAAACCGACATTTTCATGTACAAAGTAAGACAGTTTCAGGAAACTGATCACATCTTTACGGCCCTTGGGAATTCATCTACTTATCGGATTCCAGATTCAAGAGCACGAGTCCAACTATCGAGAGGAGAGAACATCACTTATTATCACTGAGCCATCCAGCATCTCACACAAGTTCAGCAGTAAATTGTTTGTACTCAACACAACCCAGTATGACAATGGCACGTACTTCTGCACTGTCCAGGCTGGTGACGAGATTGTCACATCAGAGATTGACATCCAAGTGATATGTAAGTTTGCATACGCTTCTTTAGATGAAGATGACAATGTCCATTTTGTTATTTTCTTGATTGAAATAGTTGTGTTTAAAGTCTATTGGGAAATCTGTGATCTTTTTTGGAGGGATTATAACATCTTGGAACTACTTATGGTATCAATTATTTGCAGTCATTGGAATAAAATGAACACTCTGGGAGGTCAATTCAATTTTTTGTTTAGCTGGAACGCGTCTCTACGAAGTTGGCCCACCACGCCTTGACAGTCCATCGGCGCCACTAATCATCACCAAAGGCGAGTCCTTAGAGCTCTCCTGCTCGGGTGCCTACACCCTGGAGTGGAACTACCCTCAGAGCATCCAGTCCCATGTTATGCTATCCTCCAGGGCCTGTCCGACTTGTTCGCCAAAAGCCAGACACGCCAGCATCCTCCGCGTAGAGAACATCGGCTATGGCGATTCCGGGAAGTACCAGTGCGTCTACAGTCGGTATATGAATCACCTTAACAGTGGCACAGCTGTCCAAGTTGACGTGCATGTCACCGGCAGTGGTGAGTTAAAAAGTCTATCTTGAACGAATATTGGTGTCGATCCACCTGCCACACTATCTTATACATTTCATAACTGAATTACAAGGAACTGGAGAAGGATGCATGTACACTGACCCTAACAGTCTCTTCAGGGCGAAAGGATTTACAACTTAGTAAAGATTTTGGCATCACCTTGACCTTGAAGTGCGAACCAGGCCGGGGTTGTGACTGTGACTCAGCGGTTTACCGGTTGAAAGAGGATTACATTCAGCTTCCTTTTTCTGAAACTAAAGTACTTTGGAATCGAAGATATTGAAATCAAAGTGGAGTCTCCAATTTGTGCCTGGTCCGGAAAGGGGGAAAGTAGCTCTTGTCACATTGGATTGCGACTTCCCCGAATGTCAGTTGAGATCCACATTAACCCTCAGATTTTTTTTCTCAGATGTTCATCTTCTCCGAGTCGGCCCACCCCACATTAATGTCAACTCGTCTGAGCTGGTCTTTGTGGATAATACGACAGTTGAGTTGGACTGCACGGGTGCCTACACCCTAGAGTGGTTGTATCCGGCCAGTGTGGCCCCCAGGGTCACCCTGACATCGGTGGCCTGCCCAACATGCCCCCAGTCGCTACGATACCGCAGTGTGCTGCGGATCGATAAGATGGAATACCAGGACACAGGCTTCTATCGCTGTGTCTACAGCCGACACTTGGACAGCATTACCAATGAGACTGCCACCGGGATTTACATATACGTCAAGAGTAAGTATTCAGTCTGTGACGTAGAAATTCAACCCTGTGGCACTTTTTTGGCAGTGTTGTGAATTCTGATACAACCTGTTGATGTTATTCCTTGGCTGTAGGTGCTGTGAAGTTGTTCCTCCCGCAACCCAATCCAAACATCCTGAAGATTCCGGAGGACCGTCCATTCATCATCCCCTGCCGAGTGAGCGACCCCCAGGCCGGTGTCACACTCACCCTCAATGGCCAGCCACCTGACGACATCGGCTGGTGGTATGACCCTCAGGTGGGGTTCACCATACCGCCCGTCAGCTGGAATGGACGGGTGGTGTGCTACGCCCAAATGGAAAACGTCCACGAGGAGCAGTCCTTCATACTCATCCTTGAAGGTGTGGATTGAGCAAATGTTTCATGGATGCAAAATCATCCACTGTTATAATTTTGTTGACTGGTTTGGCCGCTACAATTAGAAGCCGTTTCTGAGGTGGGCTCTCATCCACTTATGTGTTACTTACATTCTTAAATTTAAGGCACAATTTCTTTAGTACTGTACAAAGCTGCCTGGTTGTCCTAACTTGGCACCGCCTCAGAAATAGCAGTCTAATTGCAGTCAACTCTATTGAGTTGTTTCTGCAATTTATGTGAGCTGTGTACTCTTGTCACGGATGTGGAAATGTCACATGTTGATGACTTCATACTTTATATTCCTTTAATTTGATGTGCTATGATTTGCCTGCAGCTGAAGCCTACACGCCTAATCCGATGGTATACGCCAGCGCAGTGGAAGTTATAGAGGGCAAAGAAGGGTTCAATGTCACCTGTGAGGTGGAGGCTCCCTTGGGCGCTCTGGAATCACTGACCTGGGACTATCCAGCCAAACAGGTAACATCATTCTTACGTCCTCTCTCTCTGGGTGGGGGGGGGGGTATTTCAAAACCCTGTCTGTTCTCTAGTGACTCTTAAACAGCGCCCTCAGATTGCCACTTACAAGCACCCAAGTCCAAATGGAGTACATCTCAGGGGATTCAAGATGGCAGTCACCACGAATTACGAAAAGTGAAATTCTGAAATGGCTGTATGTAAAAAGTGACAAAGGCAAATCTTCTGTTATTTTTTTAAGGCCTTCTAATTAAGAAAAAAAAATGCTCATGGCTTCTGAACTGATGCGCTGAATGAGTGCTTTCAATTCTTGGCATTCAGAACCCAGTTCTTATGTTCATGTAACACTAGAATCAGATTTCAATTACTTTGGGGATGGCCACGTGAATTAGTCTCTAGCATCCTGCAAAGGTATATGTGTCACTTTATACTCTGTCCTCCTCCAACCAGCAGACTGATGAACGGAGTTCCAGTTACCAGGAGACAACCACCTCCGAGGAGATCGGGCGTACTCTGGTGCATCTTGTGAGTTCGTTGACTGTGGAGAATGCAACAGAACACGACAACGGCCTGTACACGTGCACTGCGTCCAGCTTCAGCCACCAGCAGTCAGCCACGATACCTGTCCGTGTGCTAGGTAAGCTGCCAATCAGGACAAATCAGCTTGGTCAAGTGTGGTTAGTCTAGGTTGAAAACACACCTTGTTATTTGATTCTTTGCTAAAAGTGCAGGTGGTTTCAGATGCTTTCCTTGCTACTGACCCAACCTGGAATTTGAATAGTTCTGCCCACATTTCTCTCTCCAATGTCTTCTACAAATGCTTTTCTAAAGGTTCTCTCTCACTCTCATTTTGTTCTTTTTGCAAATTATTCTTTCTTTGGACCAGATCCAGACATGTTGTTCCTGCCGGCCAGTGAGCACGTCCTCATTGCAGACGACTCTTCCCCTTTCATCATTCCTTGCCGGACTGCCGACCCGGACATCCAGGTCTCCCTGGTCATTGGCTACAAGTCGGAGGTCAGGCCGGATGACCCGACCATCACCTATGACCCCAGGCTGGGTTTCAACGTGACGGCCGACCAGGAGAGGTTCCATGGACTCGTTCGCTGTCAGGCACAGCTGGGAAACATCCAGCAGCAGCAGATGTTCACAGTCAACTACGAAGGTGCACTCCCCAAACCATCTCCTGATGCATATATATTTTGAATCAAAGAGGTCTGTTCAGATAACATCTCCAGAACTGAGAATTGCATGAAACGATCAATTTGGAGGAGAGCCCTATTCTAAAGAGTCACATACTAAATTCTGGTTTGGGAGTATTCCCTACCGAAAATGGCCCATTCAAACCAATTGATTTTTGAATTGGTTTTAATTGGAATGAATTGGGTCCAGTTGGCCATCAATTGGTGCTCAATTGGTTTCAGTTGGTATGTTTTCTCTCCCATTTGTTTTTCCCCCATCGATTGGAGATTTCAAATGGGACGCAATTGGTTCCAATTGGTATGCTTTCTCTCTGTTTGTTTTCCTCAATCAATTGGAAATTTGAAATGGGACGCAACTGGTTCCAATTGGTTTGCTTTCAGCTTTTCCCCCCATCAAATGGATTTTTCAAATGGGACTCAATTGGTTTGAATTGGTATTGAAATGGTTTCAATTGGTTCTTCGGTTGGTTACAATTGGATAGTGAATTGGTATTCAAATGGTGTCAATTGGTTTGAAATGGTTCAACTAAGAAAAGGTCCGAATTTACTATTCAAACCATTTGAATCCAATTTATTCCAATTGATTCCAAGCATAGGCAATTGGTTTTGGAAGTGGTTATTGAATTGGTAAGTGAATTGGATTCAATTGGTATGTGAATTGGATCCAATGGGTAAGTGAATTGGACATTTTCAGTAGGGTTGTCTTGAAAATAATCGTTTACAGTTGGGTACAACACAGTAGCACATTTCCACTATAAAGGGGGCATTTTGAATGAAGCAGATCATTACTGAGTTTTGAGATGGGCCCTCCGAGACAAGTCTCCCTGTACTCTTGCTAGTCAACGTCAACGGAAGTTTACCTCTTTCATGTTGTTTTGAAGCGGTCATTAGATTCAATATTTCCTCTGTGTTCAATGACAGTGAACAGCCCCCTGGTGGCCCCAGCGATACAGGCCAGCAAGATGGAGGTGATCCAGGGCTGGGAGGGGTTTGAGGTGACCTGCGAGGTAGACATGCCGCTCAGGAGCAGCCTGGAGCTCAGCTGGGACTACCCAGGAAAGGGGGTAAGCCAACAACAACTGGGTTTGGGGGTAAATTTGTGGGTAGGCATTAATGACAGTGGTGATTGGACAATAAGGCAGTGTCCAGAGTGATAATATGCATTTGTTGCTTCATTTGCTAGTTTTAATGACGTGGGATTTTTACATGGCGTTTAACCATAGAGAGTTGACTTTTTCTGTCGGGCGGTTTCTGTTTTCTGAATGCGAAACAGACTATACTGTCCAGGGAAAGATTGTAAAAATTCAAAACTATCCAAGATAGACTGATTATGATACAGATTGTATAACTATGCATTCAACCTTGTCAAACCTATCCCATAAAGACAGATTATAATAGATTGTATAACTATGCATTCAACCTTGTCAAACCTATCCCATAAAGACAGATTATAATAGATTGTATAACTATGCATTCAACCTTGTCAAAACTAGCCCAGATAGATGGATTTTGATAGATTGAATAACTATGCATTCAACCTTGTCAAACCTATCCCATAAAGACAGATTATAATTGATTGTGTAACTATGCATTCAACCTTGTCAAACCTATCCCATAAAGACAGATTATAATTGATTGTGTAACTATGCATTCAACCTTGTCAAACCTATCCCATAAAGACAGATTATAATTGATTGTATAACTATGCATTCAACCTTGTCAAACCTATCCCATAAAGACAGATTATAATTGATTGTGTAACTATGCATTCCACCTTGTCAAACCTATCCCATAAAGACAGATTATAATAGATTGTATAACTATGCATTCAACCTTGTCAAACCTATCCCATAAAGACAGATTATAATTGATTGTGTAACTATGCATTCAACCTTGTCAAACCTATCCCATAAAGACAGATTATAATTGATTGTATAACTATGCATTCAACCTTGTCAAACCTATCCCATAAAGACAGATTATAATTGATTGTGTAACTATGCATTCAACCTTGTCAAACCTATCCCATAAAGACAGATTATAATTGATTGAATAACTATGCATTCAACCTTGTCAAACCTATCCCATAAAGACAGATTATAATTGATTGTATAACTATGCATTCAACCTTGTCAAACCTATCCCATAAAGACAGATTATAATAGATTGTATAACTATGCATTCAACCTTGTCAAAACTAGCCCAGATAGATGGATTTTGATAGATTGAATAACTATGCATTCAACCTTGTCAAAACTAGCCCAGATACATAGACTCTCATACAGTGAAAATCTGTTGATTCCACTTTCTTCAGTCTGAGCCCATACTTTTGGTTGTTTGGAATCGGTGAATGCAGCTTGCAGTGGCATGCTATTTTCCCCCACAAGGCCAGCCTAAATGTCCGACTTGAAATCATCCTAGAAGGGAATGCAGTCACCAGACTGGGCGGTTCATTTCACTTGACTTCCTGTTTCCCCCTTGGAAGGATCACGCAAGAACAGGTCCCAATTCCCAAGGTTAGGTGCGCAAGCTCTCTGGGAATCCGAAAGTGTTCCAGTGAGCATCGCAGATGCGAAGAAGAAGATGATTCAGTAGACAGTGGGTGTTGGATTTCTTGAAAAGGAAATCCAGGAAATGAATGAAACTTGAACTTTAGAATGTTCTCTGGGGGTTGATATTAAGCAGTGCTTATGTGCATACAATCAGAGGATACAATGTCAGTATTCAGGGGAACCTGATAATAAATTAAGTTCCCTCATCATTTGTCATGGTCAGTCACCTGCTAAACATCCATTCTAAGAATTTATCTCATAATCTTTTATGTACGTTTTGACAAGAGTCACTTCTATTTATATGTCTTATATGATAATGTGAAAAGGGAGAACTGATCGATGAATGTCTTTGAATGTTCTGTGTGTGTCAGTATGCACCATGTGCAGATGAGGAACAATCATAATTCTTGATGATTTTGTCTAACCCCGAAAAATGTTACCCGGTGTTAATGTATTTGTGGTTAATATTGAGCTTTGTTAAATGACTTTTGCACACAGTCTCTATTCTTATTAAAAGCATGGAATACCTCAAAGCTATCCTGAGTACAAGACATTTTTATGTCATATAAGTTTTTGTTAATTATTTTTTAAGATGAAGTGAAACTCTAAATGCTGTGCCATGGATGCAACCCACGAGTAGAGCAGATGCTTTGTAACAGCATAAGAACATACTGGTAATAAAACTCATCTGGCGTGGATAAGCTGTGTTATTATCGCACAGAGCAAAGTGAAACCCATTTACTGATTGATTTTTAGTGAATACCAATGCATTTTTGTGAAACTGTACATAATACATGCTCAATTCTGAGCATTCCGCAAACTAACATACTTCCATCAAGTTTTACTGCGCACAGCAGTCCACAGCTCTAGTAGTGTAACTGAGTAGCAATCCGTCTTCTCTATTGGCAGATTGCTGAATGGCAGTCCAACTACAAAGAAGAGAGAACATCTCGGCACATCACCGAGCCCTCCAGGAGCTACCGGAAGTTTGTCAACCGACTGGTGGTCCAGAATTCCACGGAGCACGATAGCGGCATGTACGTCTGCACAGCACAGAAGAACCTGGAGAGCATCTCCTCGGAGATCCGCATCAATACAATTCGTAAGTTTGGCATCGTGCGGAGACTTCAGAATGGGTGTTGCGAGATAAAGGACGTCAATGTTGCAAGAGGAGATATGTTACCAATTTCCTGCAAGTTTCCTTTCTACGTCTCTCATACCTTTGATTCACAGTATGCTGTTTGTTTTATTTAACAGCCGGTGCTCAACTCAAAGAGATGGGCCCACCCCACCTCCAGGACACGCCCACCCGCCTGACCATCATTGACGGGGAGACCCTGGAGCTCACCTGCACGGGGGCCTACACCTTAGAGTGGGACTACCCCCAGAGCATCCAATCTCACGTCATGCTGTCATCCAGGGCCTGCCCGGTCTGCCCACCCCAGGCCCGGCACACCAGCATCCTCCGCGTGGAGAATATCGGGTACAGCGATTCGGGGAGCTACCGGTGCATCTACAGCCGGTACACAAAACACATCAACAGCGGCACGGCTACACATGCAGTCATTGTGGTCACCAGTAATGGTGAGCAGGCCAATCTGAGACATGTCAGTGACCTGTAATTTCAGTGCAGTGCAAACTGATTAAAGACTTTCACTTTTTTTTCTAAAGCCCTGCAGTGTGGGCAAGTAATACCACGACGAAAGAAAGCTCTTTGACTCCATTAAACAGAAACTTCCCTGCCAAAATTCCAATGTTTCAGTCATGTTTCAAACACCTGCCTCCTCTTTTCCTTCAGACACTAGTGTGCATCAAGTTGGTCCCCCAGTCATCCACGTGGATGGCCCGGACCTGCTAACCAACGAAAATGCCTCCGTCGAAATAACTTGCACCGGCGCCTACACCCTGGAGTGGCTTTATCCCTCCTCCGCAACCCACAAGGTCACCCCGACTTCCACGGCCTGCCCAACCTGTCCCCCGGCTTTGCGTCACCGGAGCATCCTTAGAATCGACAGGTTGACCTACATGGACACCAATGCCTACAAGTGTGTGTACAGCCGCTTCTCGGAAAACATCAACATCAATACATCGGCAGAAGTGTACATCTTTGTGCGGAGCAATGGTAAGTGGTTCATATCCGCACATCAGGTCTCTCTGTTTATGTACAGTGTGTAGAATAGTGCATGTATTATTAGGTTCACAGTGGGAAATATACCGCCACGTACGCCGTTGCTCTTTCCTGGGTCTCTCTCTGTTAATCAGAAGTTGAATTGAGTGATGCCTCGTAGTTTCTCCGTCTATGGAGGTAGTAATGGCTTATCCAGGTCTTTGATTGGAGGGGGACAACTTACCCCCACTGCCCCAGTGGATATGCCACAGGGAGGGAAGCTAGTGGGAGACAGTATGAATGGAAGTCTTACACACACACACAAAGACTGTACATTACAATCAAAGTTGGTCAATTGTGCTTGGTACATTCTTTTCCATAAACTCCTTGTGCTCACACAGCGTTGTCCCCACGAAAGGAGCGCTGTTACCACGTAAAAGTAAGCAGCTCTCGTCCTTGCAAAGAGCGGATGAGGCTTGTGCTCAAGTCTCCAGTGTTTTTTTTTCCTCTGACAGATCCGTCCAACCTTTTCCTGCGCAAGCCGGACACCTCGTTCCACCACCTCATCATCTACGAGGACGAGCCCTTCGTCATCCCCTGTCGGGTCAGCAATCCGGACGCCCCCGTCAAGCTGATGCAGGACCAGACGGAGTTGGGCAGGATGGTGGGGGTCGTCTACGACCCCAAGGTGGGCTTCAAGGTCAGGTCTGGCCAGTGGAACGGCATGCTGGCCTGCACGGCCTACCACGGGGTCAACTACACCCAGCAGTTTTTCCTCACACATTTTGAAGGTGAGTCAAATCTTTTGAAGACTGTGTGACTTGGTCAGAGAAACTAAGGCTGAACAAAAAGGAAACTTAAGCTATTACATAATTGTAGATATCCTAGACTATTGTAGATAAATAGATCAACCACAAATGTACAAATCCAGGATTAGAATCTGTTAGGACTGCTCTTGACAATAATCCTTATCTGGTATGAGGTTGTTAGTCACTAGTTTTTATTTTTTTTTTATATTACAAGCAATTAGGCTATTTCCTGCAACCACTGTTTAATATTAGTATGACATTAATTCAAGTGAGAATGGTTGCTTCGTGGTAAGACTAAGAGAACCTGCAGCTAAACTATTCCATTGTGACAAGCGTCATTTGGAAAAGGTTAAGTCGGCAGATCTTGATAACTGACCTTGCACCCCTTCAATTTCCCTGTAGCCAAGTCATACAGCAAGCCAAGCCCTAAAGTCACTGCCAGCAAGTTGCAAGTTCTTCAAGGCCGCGAGGGTTTCAATGTAACATGCACGGTGGATGCGCCGCTCAGTACATCAATGAAAACGACATGGACCTACCCAGCACAGGAGGTACCTTTACCCTGCCATTCTACAGTTTTGTGTTTCCACGGGCCAGTAGGGGTACTTGGGAATGAAGGTTGGCGTGTTTCATCCGTCAGCGTATCATGCTTGCTGTCAGCAATAGAGAGATGATTACGCCTCTAATGAAAACGTCAGTGATTGAGTTACACCAGAGGAAGTGTTCCAATTTTTTTTTGGAAGGCATCGTGGCTGAGCGAGAGATTTACAAAATCAAGTTCAATTAGAAGATCTGCAGAATCAACATCGAAGTTTGTTTTCCATCATGTTTGCAATAACTTAAAACAGGTGTAAAAGTCTTACAGAAACTTTCAGGGAGCCGTGTTAGTTTTAGAGGGCTCTGCAAGTACACTGTAATATGCTTTGTGTGAAGGATGGCTCCCTGACTCCTTTGTGTGTACCAATGTGTACATAAACACATTGCTATTTTTTGTAGCCTGGCACTGCGCACATTTCCATCAAGACAGATTTGTCTTTTGTATCAAAATATTACTGCGGGTTTAATCAAAATGGTCAGAGGTATGACTGGTTTGGGTCCAGCAGCACCAGTTTTGGTGGCTGTGAAGAAACTGAAGCAATGTCTGCCACGTAACATTACGTTACACACTTCTGAGGTCAGCACCTCACTGGCCAAGTGCACATGAAGAACGCAAATGTTCCGCCGCCATCAAAATGTTCCAGTTAGAACGTATGGCAGTCTGTGCCAAAAAATGACAGGGAATCACAGCATGGTTCCCATCGGGGCATACAAGAGAATGTCTAATGGAAACACGGCTTCGTTCTCACTCCTTGCAATCCCCTTCAGAACAACTACCCTGTAAAGTACGATTCTCACGAGGAGGAGACCAAATCCAACAGCCACACCAGGAGGTACCGTCTCTACACCACGGTGCTGCACGTGGAGAATGCGACCCTACGAGATAACGGGGAGTACACCTGCACAGCTGAGAATACTATGGGCCCGGCGTCTGCTTCGATCAACATCAATGTTCTAGGTGCGACTAAAAGAAACCTCATAACATAATGTTGTGAGAGATTGCATGCAACTGAACTATGTGGTTGATAATTGCTAATTTCAATCTCTTGAAGTCTTTGCTGGTTTTCTAGTTTCTTGTACTTAATTTTGGGTAGCTGGAAGACTGCGTTGTAGTCACGAGACGTGACACAAAACCAGTTGCAAGTGACAGGGTGAATAGGAGCAAAGGAATGCTTTTGTTGCTGTTCATTCGAATGGCTTGTGACATGAATTCGGACTGGGGCTCTCGTATCAGTCTTCTGAAAGGCTTATGGGGACTTGTGATGTTCATAAGAGGTCTCATTTACACAACTGTCAGAAAATTTCAGTCTGACAGTATCAGAGAGGAAATAACCATGGAATTTCTTCTTTCCCTTTTTGTGTTTGTGTGTTTGGGGGGGGCTTCTTTTCAACAAAAGAACACGGCTACATAAACATGAATCTCATCCAGAGCAAGTTCAGCAGGAACAACAGAATGGACGTGGTGCGGGGAGAGGACAAATTCCGCATCATCTACATGGTGGAGGCCTACCCCAGGGCCCGCTTTGACTGGTACAAGGACGGTCAGATCCTGTGTCCAAAGAACAACCAGACTGACTGCAACCTGCAGGTCCGGGGGGACATTGTGCGGGCGCGATTCCGGCACATTACCGACAAGCACGCCGGCAACTACACACTGGTGGCAACCAACAAGGACGTCACTGTTAGCAAGACTGTGATTGTCTCTGTGATAGGTAGGAATTATGGTTTCAGGTTCTCACTGATGGATTCGGGATCATACTTCCCTCCCTCAAAAAACAAAACATTTTTGTTTGTGAGAAATTAGAAAAAACAATTTTTTTTTTGACCTTTCACTTCCCCTCCTTCCAAAATTATGTAAAAAGCCCCAAAATTCAGCCACACCCCTCAGAAAGACCATAAAAAATTACTTAATTTCACAATTTTTTTGACCCCCCAAAAAGCGATTGGGGCTCTTTATCTCCAATTTTTGTTGTGGATCGGCCAGTAGCGTTTCATTTAGTTTTCTTATTCATTCTGGCATTTAACAACTCCTTGGTACATTCCTCAAGTCTTATAGCTCACTATTGCAATCTCTTTCACCATTTTTTTCCTTCTTTCCTGCAGTCAGACCAGTGGTGACCATCACCTCGTGGCCCCTGCCCACCAACACCGACCCACCCCTCTACCTGGCTGGGGAGAGCTACACCTTCAACTGCAGCGCCACGGGCAAGCCCTTACCCACCGTCCGCTGGAAGTACGTGGACTGCCCCCAGAACTCCATCAACTGCAACTCGGGCAAGCACCACAACCGCTGGACCCCGGTGGACGGCCCTGGCAGCCAGCCGGAGCCAGGACGCCCAGCTGTGCTGCCTGTCACATCGCCCCAGCCACGGATCTACCGCTGCTGCGCAGAGTCCCCCAAGTTCCTCAACCTCGACACCTGTCGGGATGTTCACTTCAAGATGACTGGTAATAGGCTAAGAACATCAAGGGATTTCAAGTTCTTGATGACAGCTAATAGTTTCTCATTGTTTCTGCTCAATCATCGCTTGAACTGATAGAACTCATTTAAAGTTAAATCAGCAGTGATGTGGACCATTGATCAGCCATAACCATACTTCATTCCTTGTAGAACTTTAGAAGCAATCCTCTGTTGTAAAGTGCCGCTCTGAAACACATCCCACAGCAAGTTCCGCTCTGAAATCAGCGGATGCCTTGGACTGCATCACCTCTTAGAGCCAGATGTTTTGTAACAGAACAACTGTACAAACAGCAGAGCCCGGTACTTGGCAGGATCCCTCTCCTTGGAAAGAACTTCAATGTTTCATCAATACGTGTTCACTCAGTGAAGTCCTGCATTCATACATCAGCTTTCTTTTTCTTCTTATTTCCTATGTAGACTTGCCTGTTGGCCTGAAGGTGACCGTGGACAATCCGTCTCCCTACCAGGGCAGCAACGTCAACCTGACGTGCCGCTGGAGCACCTACGTCTTCAAGTCCATCGAGTGGCACTATCTGGGGCCCGAGAACCACACGCATCGCATCGTGCAGCACCACAACGACCGGCACATCAGCATCAAGCTGGAGGGCTTCTCCAAGCTGTCCCTGCTGACGCTGAGCAATGTGGGCCCCGCTGAGTCGGGCAACTACCAGTGCCACGCACTGATGCGGAGGGGTCACGCCAAGAGGGTGGCGGGGGTTTACGTGGAAGTCCAAGGTGAGAGGGGTTTGTTAACCACTTCACGCCAGATAACGTGTTAACATGCAAGGATTTCCTGTGTTGCATCATGGAAGACACTTATTTATGGGTAGTGCCACATTCCCGCGCTTGCAGGGATTCCCATCGGATTTGTACTTATATAAAAGCTCAAACAAGTCCTTGGAGGTTGAACATGTGTAGCACTCTCAAGCGACAGGGGGCCACTGCCAGGCGTTGTAGCAAATATTGCTCTGTAACATGGTCTCGGAGTTTCAAAAAAGCAGTAATGCAGTAACAAACGCCACAGGAATTTTGAACAAATGACCACCTGATAAAGTCAACTTTCTCAAAAGACTGTAGTTATTTTAAAAAGTTGGTTTCTCTGGCTGAATATGAAACTGTGCCCAGGACAAGTGTGACGTGAAGTAGTACCAACGGGAAGTGGTTAATGCACTTCATCTCCTTGTGGGCAACATGTATTGACGGAACCCAAGCAAGCTACTGCTGCTGTGGTAAATTACTGACAGCATCGAAAAGTACTGAAGAAGTAAAGTAACCACAACAGGATACTTTTGAGTGTGATGTGAAATGTCACTTGCTGCTACTTGAGCGTATTGCACACTTGCTTTGCGTCAGAGTTTTCAAGAAAATTATTTAATCAAGTCTGGTTTGTTTAAGAAAGGTAATGGCGCCATTTAGCAAGAGATGCACCATGCCAAAACAATGGAATGGTTAAAACATGACCAACAGTAAGACTTGTGAGGTCTGTGTATCCGCTTACGGGCAAAACTTGTCCTCTGGAGCAGTTTCAGTGTACATATGTCCATGCTGAGCACAGTGAAAAATGGTTTTTGTCCTGTAATCAAGAGTAACTCACTCATTGGACGAATAACTAAGAGTATAACAAAACATGAGCAACAATGAACCGGTTTAGTAATTCAAACTGGCAAGGGCATTTGAAAACACAGGATGCGTGCAAATCGGCGTACAACCACGCTGATGGGGCTGATCTCATGTGTGACTTTCTGCTCTGAATTGATGTCTGAGAGGCTTTTTTTTAGGCATACGTTGTTCGAATGCTGAACTACGTCATTAATATTTGCAAGGTGTGAATTTGTTGGTAACATTTGTGTTTCATCTGTTATTACCTGCCACAGAACGCCAGGCCCCCGAGATCTGGACCGAACCCGCAAGCCTGGAAGTGGATAAAGACAACGGTAAGATTTCCCTGGAGTGCCAAGCCACTGGCGCCCCGCCGCCAACCCTCAGCTGGCTCAAAGATGGCAGGAACCTGACGACTGACGTCCGTCTTGTGGAAGCCGGTCAGAGTCGCATTCTCAGGCTGGACCGAAGTCGAATCATCTTGGATGACAGCGGGGCCTATATCTGCCTTGCTACCAACCCCGCAGGAGAACAGAACGTCACAATCGAAGTCTTAGTTCAGGGTGAGTAGAATAAAACACCGCTCTCACATGGATGTCACTGGATGACTGCCGTCTTCAAAGCAATGTTGCCAGTAAAGTGGTGCGTATTTCTTGATGTTGGCCCATTTTGTCGGGTAAATATTTTCTGGCACACCATGTTGTTTTGACGTATCGATGCTGATGCTGAGGATGACGTCAATAGAAGGATCCAGCAAGGCATCTCATTGAGTAAGATTGGTTTTTCCTCTGGCCCAGTGGTTCACAAGGAGTCTGACGTTGCCATGGTCAAATTAATTGTTGCCCACTCACTTGGAGGTCACAATGCAAATCGTGGCTTCCTCCTAACCGGCTGAATCATTAAACTGTAGTTGTCTAGTTGTGAAGGTGAGGTGCATTAACATAACATGCTCACAATCACGGGATGGCCCCCAAGGGTTCTAGTTAAGCAGAGCTTATATAAGTAAGGAACTGCATCACCCACAGTCAACTGTAACTGTTGCATAAGGGAGAGATGTGAGTGCTGAGTTTGAGGTAGAACTCATTTTCAAACAAAGCCCCTCAGTGGCTGTTCAGAGAATGTTTCAGTTCATTTCTTTTTGTGTGTGTCCCTGCGCATGTTAAGATTTCAAGCAATTGAAGATCTGTTTTTCCTTTCCGGTGACAGAAAGGCCCAAATTCGACAAGAATCTTCCAGCCATGGTGAAAGCCAGGCCAGGCAGCAACATGACCCTCTCTTGCCAGGTGAAGGGCATCCCCAAGCCCAGCGTGGTCTGGGCGCGTAACCAGAGCGGCGTCTTGAAGGCCCTGCCCAAGAGGATGTACATTGACCGGGAAGAGGGGCTGGTGATGGTGGGGGTGAAGGAGGCGGACGCCGGCACATACGTCTGCACGGCCGAGAACAAACTGGGAGTGGCCACCAGGACGATCCATCTGGAGCTAGGTGAGGGAGTGACGGGGGAAACTTGCTGTCACGTTGTAGGACAAAAATGAACCAGCTTATGTGTACAAATTGGCCACTCACCCTCAATATTTAACATGTAGCCCCCCTGAAAAAAAAAACATTTTCAATATTGTTCCGAAGTTGTTTTTCAATTTAGCAAGTTAACTTTACTCAGCAAAATTTCTTTAGTCTTGCTCAATGAAGTTGGGCTAAGCCGGAGCAGCTCCTGCCCTGATTGGAGGGAATTCATCAGCTTGATGGAGACTTGCTTCAACCATTTTGTTTTCCTTGCGCAGATGAATCTCTGCAGGGGCCATACAGCATAGCGTCCTCTCCCCAACTGATCGGCAGTCTAGCTGCCAGTGCGTGTGTCATCTTCATCATCCTGATTGCACTGATCCTAGTCATCTTCAGAATAAGACGGAAGAAGGTGAGGGTTGCGTTCCCATGTGTTTGTGGTTGGTTGATTGGTTGACGTGACTATTAAACAGGTATATTGGTGAAGGGATGCATTGATTGGTTACTTGGTCTGTTTATTGCTGTGTTCAGCTTTCATTTTGTCTGATTGGTTTCATAGTGTTTGAATGAATAGTGGATTTTAGTTTCCTTGCCTTTGTTGATTGGTTGATTGCTTGTTTTGTCATTTGTACATGTCCATGATTTGTTGTTAATACCGATGTTGCTTTAAATGGTTAACTTCATCAATTTCATGTATTTGATTTGTCAGCTGATTATTTTTCATGTGAATTTGACCTTCACTTTTGGGGTCATCATTCTTTCATGCTGCCATTTGCTTATTGTAAATTTGGTTGATTTACTTTTCAATTATTTCTGAATTGAAGTGTTAGAATTCTGATTTTTGCTGTCTTATTGTACAGCAGAAGTACATAGCGGGCGGCGACGACATGCTCCTGCCAATATCACTGAATCAGGTGGCTGACTTGGAAGATATCTGTGACCACCTGCCATACGATCCTAAATGGGAGTTCCCACGAGAAAGACTCAAACTTGGTAAGTTGGCAGTCCAAAGATTTTTCGTAAGGCTTCAAAGAGAGGCAGGACAAGGGTCATCAAAACTCTGAGAGGTACCCCAGTTTGCTGCAAAGATGCCATAGAAAATTCAGATTAGACAGAGCAAGGACAAGACTTCTTGGGGAGAAGTTGCAGTTGGAATAGATGAGCAATAGGCAAAGACATTGCTTAGTTGAGTTTGGAATTGTACTTGTTTTAGAGCCTGTTTATGCACAAATGAATGGTAATGAAATCTGCACAGGAAAACATTGAACAGAGTGGCTTTCCATCGAATTGCTTACACCGAGAGCAGACAAACCATGTGGAAGGGCAATAAACATTGAGACTGTATATTGCCAAATGGGGTATCGTTAAGTATGACCCAACATCCTGGTTGGCATTTTTGAGTGTTTTCCTAGTCTTGCTTTCGATCTTTCCCTGTGGAACACTGTCATCGGTCAGTAAGACAATGATTTGTAGACTGACCAAGTTTCTGTCTTGTGTGTAAATGTGCAATGTCAGGCAGCGTACCGGAATTCATTGCCACTTTTCGTTACTGCTCGTCTGTGCATAAAAATAGGCCCCCAGGAGACCTACTGCTCTGCTCATCACACAAGATGAAAGTCGATTGTCATGTACATATTGTGAGCAATTTTTAGTCGGAGATTTGGCAATTTGATCCTGTTTTGTTGAATCTCAGGTGCCATCCTTGGGCAAGGAGCCTTTGGTAGAGTTGTCAAAGCAGCTGCCTTTGGCATCGATAAGACGCAGATGTGCACCACGGTCGCTGTCAAGATGCTCAAAGGTAAGGCGACCTTTGTTCTTTGATTTGGATTAGTCTTCAATGATTTAATTTTTTTCCCTGTAAAATTGAGTGCTGCTTTCATGATTAGAAATAGCTGGCATGAAGTCCTGACTTATTTCTGGTATAATTTTATCAAGAAAATGCTACGGAAGTAGAGAGGAAGGCCCTGATGACGGAGCTGAAGATGCTGATTCACATAGGGCCTCACTTGAACGTTGTCAACCTGATGGGCGCATGTACGAGAACAGGTAAGCATTGGAATAATAAACAACAGTTTGATTTATTGATGGTAGCTATCTAATTGTGAGGAGGACTTGCATTAGGCCAGCACTGTAGTGGGAAATGAGGGGATGTACGACTTAATGTGAATTACAAGTGCAAGTGAGATGAGGGGGGTGTTCAGTTTTTGAGGGTTGGAGGAAAATCCCAGATAAAAATTCCAGGGAAAACTCATGGAATTGGGTAGGGACTGAAACCCGATGCACGTGTTGGCCTGTGCAGGATCCGAGCTGGGAAGTACCACTGTGCCAACTGAACAGCATCACAAATGCTCTTCAAAACCCTTTTAAATCTCAAGTCTTATGGCTTTAACATGAAAAAGTCGTACATTTCAATGATAGACCATTCTCTGAAGTGTGTGGTGAAAGAAAGATGTCATGTGACATTGTTATTCTTTGGGGGGTCTTTTTCGGGGGGTCAGAGCTTCTGATTATTGTGGAGTACTGTATCCACGGCAACCTGTCGGACTACCTGCGCAGCCGGCGGGACTCCTTCGTGGTGGAGTCCAAGGACACCGCCCAGCCTGGCCTGGCCCAGCGGCTGATCCCTGGTAGCATCAGCACGCGGGCCTCGGCCGAGCCGGACAGCCCTGGCCTGCCGCTTGACGCAGAGGACGAGGAGGAGGATGACGATGTCTTCACCTTCAATGAGAAGAAGGAGCCCCTGACCCGGAAGGACCTGCTGTGCTTTGCCTTCCAAGTAGCTAGGGGAATGGAATTCCTGGCCTCCAAGAAGGTCGGTGAATGTCTTGAAGTAGAGCCTCAAAACCTCATAACAGAGATTTAAAAGCTCAGAACCTTAAAGCTCATTGCATAAAAGTCTCAAAACCTCCGGGCAGAGTCAAAACCTCAAAGCTTTAGCAGAATAAAAACTTGCAAATTTACAGCAGAGAAAAACTTTAAAAACAGCATTGTAGAAAACCTGAAAAACCTTAGAGGCAAGGTTTAAAACCACGAAATCATTGTAAAAAATCCAGCATTCATAGCTGAGTTTCAGATCCTCAAAACAGAAAAATCTCAACCTGCGTAACTCTTGCTCTTGGGAACATGCTGTAGTTTGTCCAAATTCTCCTTTTACAGAATGAATAAATTTGTTTTGTATTAAATTTGGAAATTTCAGACTATGGTTCTTATTCTTCTGTGGAACTTGTAACGTGGTAAAGCGTCATAAACTCAACGGTTTACTCATCAATATTGATACTGTTTGATGAGTGCCAGAGAGGGCTGTGCTGTTAGGAGTCAATCTGATAAAAGTCCCAATTTTCTCCCCCTGTTTTCAAACAGTGCATTCACAGAGATATGGCAGCTCGCAATGTCCTCCTCGCCGATGATAACATAGTCAAGATCTGTGATTTCGGTCTTTCGCGGGACGTCTACCACAATCCCGACTATGTGATTCGAGGAGGGGTGAGTAGCATTCAAAATGCACTTGTGGTTTTAGAATGAAGTTGAAGGTCGTTCTGTTTTTGTTGCATTGCTTGGCTCGTTTCATTTCACACAGTCAATCGTGTTTCTTTTTCATTCGTTGTCATTGTTTCAGGGCCGCCTTCCAATTAAGTGGATGGCACCGGAGTCCATCTTTGACAAGGTCTACACCTCATACAGCGATGTGTAAGTCCATTTAGTTTTAAGTTGCCCCTTTGACGTTTGCCTAAGCTTGGGTCTTTGAGGACTTGGCTCATAGCTCAGACCGAGATAAGGACTCCACCGTCTTGAGCCTCTTCTCACGACGCTGCAGCCTTGTATCACTTTCATGTGATTTGCTCCGACAGTGCACTAGTTGGTAAACCGTGGAGTGATAGCCGCGGTGTTTTTCAGGTCACTCTTTTCATTCTGGACCAGCCTTCCCATTCATTGTAGTCATCTTCCATCATCTCCTGGAATTGACTTCTTTTAAGCTGCCAGTCTGTGCCTTACGCTTGATCTTAATGTCTCGTACAATGTTGTGTATGTTCTCTGACGATTGTCTTAATGGGCAGACATCAGGTCTTTGGCAGAATTTTTTCATCGCTATTTGTGAACTGTGTTTATGTGCTGATTTTCCCTGTACAAAAAGCCGGTGTAGCACTCACTATTGGCTGTTTAATCACCATCTGTTTGTGTAAACCCTGTCACTCTCTTTCCAGGTGGTCATATGGTGTGTTTTTGTGGGAGCTGTTTCAGCTTGGTGGAACCCCATACCCGGGTGTTCCAGTGGATGAGGAGTTCTACAACCGGTTAAAGAATGGCTACCGCATGTGTGCTCCTGATCACGCTCCTCAGGAAATGTAAGGAGGTTGATTTTTTTTTTGTCTGAAGAGCAGTTCTTACGAGGGAAGAGTCATTTTGGGCTGCAGCAAACTAATTTTGCTAATTTTGCAGTTTGCTTTGACATAAACTTACATTGGCGTGGACACAAAACTACAGTGTATCAGGAGAGGTCATGCACAATTTGGGACCCATTTCTGTATCATTATCTGAAAAGAAAACTTGCTACCGCACCACCGTTGCTGATCACTGTGGAACATTTCAGGAAGCTTGTTTTCAGTACCTTGTACAAATTTGGAATGAGTCCCTGTTTTGGATTCTCCCCAAGGATGAGAATGAATCAGATTCCCCTTAAGACCCCTTGGAGCAACATCAGGTAACCTTGGTCTGTAATTTGGTCCATTATGGGCTCGTTTCCTGCCCGACTTGGCTGATTTCTCCCATGAGCAATCTCTAACTTCCTGTTAACTCTCCTGAGGTCTTACAAGATATCTACCCCCAGATAGATCGCTATCATTAGTTTCAGCATGTTGTTATTTTGTGGGTGGGGGGACTTCAATGTGGGGGTTGTTAAGTGGTTAGATATGTGCATGAGGAGCCATCCGCTCAATCTGTTTCAATTTGGAACAATCTGTCATGCCCAGGACATGATTGACAGGAGCAAGTATTTTGAAATACTGAACCGGCAAAAGTCCTCACTCGCACGATAATGCCAGTGGTCCTGGCCACATCTTGTGGTCACGTGCAGCCTATGTTTGTCAGCCCGTTCCATTTTGGTGAACATTATACCTGTCAGATTTAATTTGTCAACTTGCATCAGTGAGGCTTTGGAATGGAGGGCATGCAATACCTGGAACATGTGACCAGTTAATGCAGCATTGGGTTGAGAATGTTCCAGAAAATTCAACCTTGTGGCTTGGAGCTGACTGTAAAAGTAATATTTGAGGGTCTCAGTCTGTCGATCACTCACTGCGTATGCTACGCAAGATAGGTTCCAGAAGCATACTTTTGGGGGGAAGGAAGAACTTGTTTTTTTAAGGGCCAACAATTTAGAAATCATTTCACACATTAACCTGACTTTCTCAGGGGCGAGGCTACATTTTGGGTCTTTTTACATGCCTTTGGAAGAGAGGTAAATGAAATCGGGAAAAAATGTTACCTTGCTGTCATTGTCGATAAATATTACGAGGATTCAAAAAAAATCATCTGTGGCTCATGTTTCGCCCTTAACTCTTTAAAATTATACCCTGAAAATGTGTTGTGATGGGGAAAGATTAGATGGGATTAAGCAATGCATGAAGGCATATGGTGGCCCCTGACGGGGCTTGGTGGCCCGGTGAGTAGAGCACTGGTACAGTACTGTGGAGGTCGCATGTATGAACCCTGCTCCAGCCAGTTTCTCTGCTTAATGCAGTGTTGTTTATTTTAGGGGGGGGACTTTGGTTGGTGAAATTGTCCCTCTCTCGTAGCACGTCTTACAAAAAAGTGACAATAATCTTAATGGGGGAGTGATATTCATAATTCGAATTATTCTGATCCCATCTGCAGTTACCACATTATGCTGGAGTGTTGGAACACGGAGGCCAAGGACAGGCCAGACTTCAGTGATCTGGTGATCAAGCTGGGTGACCAACTGGAGGCTAACGTCGTTCAAGTAAGTAGGCCCAACTGCTGACGGGCTCCCGCGCCCGGAGAAATGAGGGTGCTGTGGATAAGAGAAGGGGGATGTCAGAGGATTGTATTCCCTCCGTCTTGGGTTCAGAGCTGTGTTCACCAGCTGAGAGCCTTTCGTTGGGATTGGGAACTATATTTTGGGGGAGAATGCCTCAATCATGCTCTTCTGATTGGAAAGTTGAGGATCCTTACAGCAGCTTCTCTGAAATTTGCATTCATTTATAAAAATCCCTGGCCATACTTGGAAGGATTTGATCAGATAACAACATTTCACTTCATTACCTGGGATGTCTCTCTTGAATTCTTGTGCACTGCAGGAGTATTTGGACTTGAACATTCCCTATGAAATTGAGAATGCCAGCCGTCCCTCCACCCAATACATTGAGAAAGGCCTGGAGCCAGTGGTTTTACTGCCTCCCGAGATGGCCTCGGAGAAAGCTGACAATGAGGCGGGGAGTCCACAGTCAGTGAGCAAGCAGGAGGATGATGTAGAGGAGGCGGGAAGAGCTGAAGGAGGAGATGGAGGAGAAGAGATCCTGGAGGAAATTCAAGACCCGAGACCAGTATGCCCTAGCCTGGACGGGAGGAACAGACTTGTTGGACAGTCGCAGTGCATGCAGAAGGAGGACCAGTGTGTCGTGCCGATGGTGAATGGGGACGAAGACGAGCAGAGAGCGGGTGCGGGCAGTAAGGAGGTGGCTGTCAGGAGGGAACAGACTCAATGTGATGCCGCAGTGGGCGGCGACACCCCACTGAACGATAGCCGCGCCAGCGAGGAAACTCAGCTGACGGAGGAAGGCCGAGACTCGCTCAGCTCGCTGGAGAAGGCGGAGCTGGAAGGGCTGGAGTCCGGCAGGGATGCCTCGTTTCATCACCACCAACATCACCACCACCACCACCACCACGCCCGCAGCCGTGGCAACAGTAAAAGCGAGGAGTCGGTGTCCTCGGACTCGTCCAGCGGCTTCCGCTCCGGGGGTTACATCTCGGATGCCAACGAGGATGAGCCCCCGCCAGAGTACAACAAAGTGATGCAAGTGGTCACCGTGCACTTCTGAGTATTCAGTGGAGAAAAAACACAAAAAGTCAATCGATATTCACTCTTGACTCAGCAAAGCTGTTTTCAGTGATGCACAGTGAGTGCGTCCATAACAGTATATGTATGTGGTTTGGGGCCTCAGGATTAATTCATTTGCTCTTGTGATGTATGCCTGAAGGAGACATCGATGGGAGGATTTGTATGCCAGCATGCATTGTAACATTTTGGTTGGACATTTCCCCTACCCCATTTTGTGAGCATCTGGAAAGTCAAGGAGAATTGGAACCTGAACGCTTATAAATGTGGGACTTAAGTTATTGCTTTTTGGCTGAAGACATAGAAATTATGCAAGATGCCATTTTCCCCTCGCAGTTACCAGTATAGATACAAATGGTCATATCAAAGAATTATCATCGGATATATCTCAAGGCTTACCGCACTGGTGTAAGTCAGTGATTTCTAGCGATGAAAGTTCACATCAACAGTTCAAATATTTTGATTCAGATATTGTCTACTATTTTAGTCAAATTATGCTCACAAGAGCCAGAAGTATATTTTTGGAGAACAGGAATGCTACCTCAGTAATAGCCTGAACACTGCCATGTTGCAATTGCACCATTTTGATTGGAAAATTTTTACTGAGCTGTCATTTTTTGGTCATCTTTTTCTAAAAAATTTTTAGAAATAATACTTCTTTCCAATTTCCTTTTTGCCTGTTTCACCGATGCTATCTGAATCCGATCAACAAAGTAGTTTGCCCAAAATATTGCCATAGGAAGAAATTACATTTACTATTATACTTACACATATATCATACTCGGCAAACAAATATGACATTTGCTGTATTTTTGTGCAGATTTGCATTGAATGTCCTGGCTTAACTTCGCCCATAAATTCCAGCTGCACGAACTGTTTTCAACTCTTTGCCATTAAGAAGAGTTGCATTTTTATGCTAGATGTAGCTAGATGTTATTCACAGCTAATCCAAGATACCCACAGGATATACAAAACGTTTTCCAGTTGTCGTCAAATGATGCCAGGATATGCCCAAAACATGCAGAGTAAACAAATTGTGACTTGGTACATTTTGACCTTGTGTCTCCTCGGCCATTGTAATTTTCTACAGGTGACATTGATACAGTATCTGGCTAGAAAATGTCTGTATACTCTTTGCCATGAGAAGAGGGTTTTTGTGGACGAGTTTTGCCGATTTTGCCGATTTTGACTTCGGAGACAGGGTTCTGTTCACAAGTACCGCCTCATAACTGCAAGAGAGAAAGACGCCAAGCCAACCCTTGAATACGAATGCCAATGTAATGCTAGGCGCTCACAGCAGGAATCTACAGCTTAGCACAGATCCACATTGTGTGTTCTCCATGCTGTACTGGTGTTAACATGCACAAGAAGGCTTCGGCCCCACACGATGTAAACAAGTTTATCAAATTGCCTTGGCTCCTTCGCCTGTAAGCTCCATTATATCCTGTCCCAATTTATTCAGTGCTGTCCTGATGTAACCCTCCTTAGTTATTTCTTTCCATTCCAAAAGAGTTTATGGGGAACGTGCAATCAAATCTGCTCTAAAGGCTGATTTTTTTTCTTTCACAATCTTTAATCCATAAATTTTAGTCTTTTTAACCAATTTTTACAGCTTTTTAAAAGCTCAGCCAGCAACGTAAGCTGCCATAATTACATTGTACCTTAGTTAAACACCTTCAGTGTTTGTATGTATGAGTTACCATGTACTTTAGAGTAACCATGTGGGACCATACATTAGACCGAAGTAATTGCAAAGTTGAGAGAGTGGATCACTCAAGAAACACAGATACTGTCATGTTATGAAAACCTCCAATTTTTAGCATTTAAATTTGAAAACAAAAATATATCATGGGCAGTATAAATTTGGCTTTTGCTTTGCACAAAGAGACAAAAAGTCCTTATTCAGTTGTTTATATGAGCAATAACTTCGACTTAATCCATATTTCAGCAATTCTTGCCAAACGTTCTGTGTAAGTTAATTGAGGATTGGCTATTTTTTTTTGTAATTTCATTATCTATGTGTTTATCAGTTAAATTTTTTCAAAGAGAGATGGGTATAGATGTACTTAGTTTTTGTATAAAAATCAGGCCGCAAAGAGATCCTTCTCCACATATCTGCAAATCCAGAGATAGAAATTGGTGGGAATTGTTTGCCGTTTCTGTCAAGGCATTCTGTCAGACACTTCATTTTGCTGCAAAATGTGTGGGTGTGTGTGTGGGGAGAGGTAGACAGTGTCGTTTAATGTAAATAGCAATGACAACGGGGAAGTAGATTAGAAACACATTCAACCACGGAGGGGATCCATTCCCGGAGCGATTCTTGATTTGTTTTCATATATTTCACCATTAACATTTTTTCCTTTTCCTCTCCCTCCATACACGTGTGTGAACATTTTCAGCTGAGCCGCTATGGGGAGGCTAAACCGTTTATAATCGCTTCGACATGTGAGCAGCTTTCATTGTAAATAATTACGTTGAGTGCGAGGTAGATAACAAGTTCCTCGACCAATGTGCCTTCGAATTTCTTAGTAGTTTGACGTGCTTGTACAAAATAGCAGTAGACGGATGGACACGCCTGTAAGTTTGCTTCTTACAAATTTACGCTTGCTTTAATTAATGTTGTAAATGTTCGTGTCACCACCGTAGTGGTTAATATAGCCTGCATGCAGAAAGTAGCGTTGACAGCAAGAACTTAGCTTTTTTATCACAAGAAAAGAAGTCGTTTGATACCGTGCAAGGAAAGTCTACAGAGTTAGATTTAAGTTCGTTTTGTTTTCTGCGGGCGGTAAGGCAAAACTATGCATGTTCGCAAGTGTCTTTTATTTGTTTATTTGTTGATTAAGAGTACATTAAGCAGAAACATGCTGAACGTCTTCAGTATAGTTCCTTGCGATAGCTCTGCCGTTCGGATTTTATGTGTTATGTCAAGCATTTGCGTTGCAAATCTTGTCTTTCCGATATTTGCAAATCTCTCCGTTTTAAGACCGACTCGTACTTGGCGCGAAAGCGAAAAACAGCGCGAAATTGCGACATTTTTCCCAGCATAAACTTTGGAAAAACAAGATCGCAAAACGCTCCACTCTATTTCGCGAGTTGTAGTGTTTAGTTGAGCGATACTGAAGATGTTGAGCTCCGCAAAGCTGTAAAATTCAACTAGGCCTATGTACCGGTGTACTTTCTTTTTGTTTCTTTTTGTTCAAGCGGCTGGTTCGTTTTGGTTAAAGCATTTTGAATTTTATACTTTCCTACAGTTTTCATGCCTCTTGTAATAGGTCAGAAAACCATAGTCAGAAATTTACTTTTATTATGATTTCTTTATGGCAAATGTTCTATTGTTTTGGAAAGAAAGCTTCTTTGTACATTGAATTTCTAATAAATATACGACCTAAAGCTGACAACCAAGTTCGAGGAAGTTTTTTTTACGGATATTCGTCGTGTACGAAATCTTTCTTTTCCATTACAAACATTGGGCGCGACTCGGCCATTAATTTGCATAAATTCAACTTCGGTTGGGGATTTTGTCGCACTTGGAACAATATTTTACGCATCGTTAGTATTCTCAAACATATTGTCTTTTTGTTCTTGGTCGATATTGCGTGCTTGATACACCGCATGCTATTCTGTCACTCTGAAATACCATTAATTAGGCCAATTCTTTTGTTGCAGTGATGGGTTAAAACCACGGAGCATTCAGATTTAAACAAAAAGACTTTTCTGTGTAAAGTTTGGTCCGGTTTTGACCTATTTGGGCAACGTTTTAAATTGCACACTATTTCGGTGCGGAAACATTTTAGCGTTACGCTTCTGTTCGTAGGCCTTACCGGGCGATTTTTGAATTGAAACTAGAAATGTGAGACGTAAGCACACGGGCACAATCTGTATCGTGGCTATAGGTCACATGACATAATGGGCTTCGAGAAAGAGAGGGGGCTATTTTCTTATCATCGGCGGCTCCTTTGGTCGGAACTGATATGAACTTCGCTGATGAACAAACGACCAGGAAATGCACTCCCGACCAACGCGGCTCTTTTCAACCGATGAGGGGGTGCTTCTGCTCTAGGCGGATAGCTCCTGTCGCGAATGCATGTGAGAATCCGCCTCTACCAGAAACACTCCGCCCCATCGGTTGAAAAGAGCTGCGTCGGCCGGGAATATTTATGTTGTTGGTAGCGATGCGACCACAACGTTTGTGTTTACTTGTCGTTAGTGAACCAGCGAAATTCAGTTATGACCAAAGGAGCCTCCGTTGCTAGGGAACTTAAGCCTCCTATCATGGTCCGGCTCGAGGCCCCATAATAAACAGATGTATGGAAATACCATGAGCAGTAGGAACCGTGTCGTTTCAGAGTTGAGTGCTTTTTGGGTGTTGGTTTCGTTGTAAGAAAGAAAATAAGCAGAATGAACAGCTATGTCGCAATAGCACGTTATGTAACCTTTATACCGGATTAATTTTAAGTGGCTTCACTATCGCACAACTTTGTCAACCACGTGTTCATTTCTCATAGATAGAATGATAACCACAATATAAATATTTCTAACGATATTTTTTTTGCCAAAAAACAAAACATGTTGATGAAAGGATTGTGAGCACCAGTGTCACTCCGTACGACCCGCCGACGACTTTCCCTTTAAAAATATTGAGATTAAGTTTGCCAGCAGCTCACTCTTCATCTTGATCTTCCACTTGCACGGCCTGATGAGGCTGTACTACCTGCTACTTTTCGTGGGTCTCTGCGCAGCCTACGAACCATGGCTGTGCCCGACCGAATTGCTGGAGTCCGAGCGGACGGATTGTCACCCTGAGCCCGGGGCGAGCGAGATGGCTTGCACAGCAAGGTGACATCACACCGAGTGATCGTTCTGGGCACTTGAACTTTTGTGTATTTATTTATAAATCAACATCCAAACCCATGCTTTGTATCTTGTTACAGTTGTAAGAAGTCATACCAATGGGAAAAAATGTATGAGCCAGTCTAAAGAAAATGCATTCCAAAAACCTTCATAAGATCAAAGTTATTACAAATCAGCACCAACATTCTTGAGGCGGCATGTACGGCAGCTGGACATTTAACTTTAAAGGTCATGATCTCTTTCCCATAGAAATGTCTAAACCTGAATTAAAAATCTTAATTAAACCCTGCAACCGGGAATCCACAGCGATATAATTTGATGTTGTTTTTCCCGTGATTTTATTTCTGATTTGGTTCATAGAGGCTGCACGTGGTGTCGGGCGTATGACCCCAGCGCCCCTTGGTGTTTCTTTAACACCAAACCAGGTTATGAGGGTACCTGCCCCTCTACCGTCCCAACCTCTCAGAGAGTGGACTGCGGTCAACCCACCAACGCCCAGTGCGTCAAAACTGGCTGCGTCTGGTGCCCCGAGACCGGCGGGCCGTGGTGCTTCTTCGACGAAGATGCTGGGAACAGTCCAACTTCTTTTTCCCCGGGGACAGATGGCCCTGTTGTGACAGGAGGTCCCACAACATCACCGAGCACCACCAAACACTATTACCCGGGCTGCGCGTCAAGCATCCCTCCCGACCAGCGTATCGACTGCTACCCGGAGCCCGGATCCTCCGAGGCAGGATGCCTGGCCCGTGGATGTTACTGGTGCGAGGAAGCGACTCCGGGAGTGCCTTGGTGCAGTCACCCAACTCTCGACCCGGTGGATCCCATCGATGGGATGTGTCCGTCTGACATACCGGATGCGAACAGGCGGGACTGCTATCCCGGTGAGCATTTTTATAAAAATGCTGAATACCCAGTAATTCACACTGAACTTGCTAAGAACTCCAAATGCAAGATTCAAGATAGCAAATATAGCACTCCTCACCGGGCAAACAAATTCAGGAAGTCTCTGTAATAAAAATACGCGTTTACAGATGTAAAATGTGGGGAAAATTGTTTACACAAAAAAGGAACACTCAGATTTGAACTGGGTTGAAGTGTTCTATCATTGAGTTATGTCCCCAGCACGATAAAGTAACAAAAAAAATAAATAAAAATAAACCAAAATAAAAATAAATAAATAACAACCGATTTCAAATCTACATCCTTCTCAAACATAGCTGACGACTTTCGGCAAACGTAGGTAATTTTCAAAAGCTTACGGAATTGTTTAGCTGGACGTCAATGATGTTTTGCAGTCAGTAATTTATCCAGCACATTATCATCAAAGGGAATTTTGCGCAGTGGTACAGTATTCGCCTGCACTTCTTATAAGTAAAATTGTAAAAGACGTTTGCTCAAATCGTTAGCACTACTTCAATGTACATCATAAACGCCCCCTTTGTTGAGGATAAAACAAGGGGACACCCGGGCTTGAACCGGGGACTTCTCGATCTGCAGTTGAATGCTCTACCGCTGAGCTATATCCCCGTCACGAGAACGAGTAATTGTATCAATTTTGAAAAATCACCAGTTTCAAAATTTATGCTCTCTTGGTGCGTTCATTTGACAAAAAAAAAAAAAAAACCTCTCATTGAGGTCCTACACCTTCCCCTCTCCGTTAAGGATAAAACAAGGGGACACCCGGATTTGAACCGGGGACCTCTCGATCTGCAGTCGAATGCTCTACCACTGAGCTATGTCCCCGTTATGTGAATTGGAGTTTTTGGTTTTAATTATTGTGTCAACCTTAAAAAATCGTCACTTTCAAATAATAATTTATTCTGTCTTGGTGCGTTCAGGTAACACCCCTCCCCTCCAAAAAAAAAAACAAAAAAACAAACAAACAGAGAGAAGGTTTGCACAAATCCAAAAACACTTTCACTGAAATCCTCCCCCTCCGTTGAGGACACAAAAAGGGACACCCGGATTTGAACCGGGGACCTCTCGATCTGCAGTCGAATGCTCTGCCATTGAGCTATGTCCCCACCATGCGAAAGCAGCAATTAAAAAAAATTGTACATAAGCCTACCAAACTTATCGATTTCAAATCCACATCAGTGGTCTGTTTCTTAAACACAACGCCGACGTTTATAGTCAAACTTTTATAGGTAACGTTGAACAACACGGGGAAATTGACAGCTGTGTATCAACAAAGTTTTCTAATCGGTAAATCAGCCAGCTGACGTTCACTATTTAAGTTTCTAGTATTTTTTTTGTTACAATTTTATAAATTCTTCTCATTTAATAGGCTACTTTTTAAATACTATTTAGACGTGGGTGCATCTAAGGACTCTTGCGAGGCCCGCTCCTGCATCTGGTGCGAGTCGTCTGTGAGCGGCACACCTTGGTGTTTCTTCAACATCACTGGCGTTTCTCCGGACCCGGCCCAGGATGTTTACCGCGTGGACTGCGCTCCAGACGGCCGGTGTGACCAGTGTGAGGCACGGGGGTGTGAACTGGCTGGAACAGATGTTCAGGGTGCGCCGCTGTGCTTTTTCCCGGTCGATTTGGGATACACGATGAGTGGTAAGAAACTTACATCCATCATCAAATTAGAAAATACAAATGAGAAGGAATGTGCTATTTTTTCAAATAATTAGCCTACTTCAGACTCCGTAAATCAATCACGCATTCGTAGTAGTAGAGAAGGGACAGTTCTGGAGCACACGCCCCTTTTTTTGCTCAAAACCCTTGGGTAGTACATCGACCCAAAAAATCGTCGAAACATTTTTGGTGGGAAAAAATGGGAAAATCCTGGAATGACGTGAACCCGGCTTTTGCTCAAAACCCTTGGGTACCTATACGACCCAAAAATCTCGGGGAAAATCTCCCCACCTTTTGCCGGTGTGATGAGTGGCCTTTGACCTACTTGCTGGGAATTATCACTCGCGAGAAAAAATTGATAAAAAAAATAAAAATACATAAAAATAAATGGTAGATAAAACTACAAACGTGAATTGTTATTTTTGCAAAGACACGAGAAATTCGATCGACTTGATAGATTCGTACGATTGCTCTCGTTGTTTTAATTCCAAAAGTTTACTCAAATGCATCGGTTGTAAAGAATGTCGCAATTGTTACGAATGTCAAGACTGCGTCAGATGTAAGGACTGCTTCACCAACGACGATTGTTGTAGATGTATAAATTGCGAGGCCTGTTTTAATTCATACGACTGCAGAAAATCGAATGCCTTGGACAGTTGCGAGGACTGTTACGACTGTGCCAATTGTATCGAGTGTTTTGGTTGTACGTACTGCACCTGCTGCGTAAATTGTGACGAGTTGGAAGGAATGGATCACGTGGTGCTCGTAGACGGCAAGCATAAAAAGCTGAGGCACGTGCGAGAGAACGAGTCACCGCCCGATTCAGCTACTAAACTCGATGTGGACTTATACAAAATTGGATTAATTATTGAATACAACGCTGACGTCGAACATTTAATTAAAGTAGAAATCCCACCCGAATAAAAATGACAAACATTTTAGAAACCTAATTATAAATAAGAACCATGTCAACTCAAGTATTTATCGTTTCAGACGACCACGAGCGCCTAAATGTCGACAACTGCGATACCAATGTTACCTATGGCCCCTTTGACCCGAGTAAATTAATCATTTCAAATCCCGTGGTTAAAGAAGGGATCTACACTTCACCCATTTTTTACCATCACAACGACCAAAACAAACGCCTGTTGATTATGACGACAGAACCCTGTTACGGTATAAACCCACTTTACAAATATGGCACTTGAGATAAAACGCCCGAAAACACCCAGGGCTGTCAAATTTGTTACCAGATACAATCACCTACGGCAAGCGTACTCGATCACATAAATTTGGCCGTTTATAAATTTATCGAGTCTCAAGGGTCTAATATCCCGTCTAACACCGTAAATGCCTACAAAGCCAGTCACGATATCGATGAATTGAACAAGATCGAATATGTAGTTAAACTGCCTTATACGGCTAAAAAACAAATGTACGTTAAAATAGATCCCTTTGCTTCGCTATTTGATCACAAAAAAGATCTATCGACTCGTCAAATATCGATAAATTTATCAATAAGAGATGCGACGCGCAATCATTTATTTGTGCAAAAGACGTACACTACGGTACCCACGGTTCACTGTCTTGCGGAGCCAGTGTCAGGTATAGAGTGGCAGTGGCAATGTTGAAAATTAGAAATGATGGTCTAATTTCGATTAAGTCGGCGTTGCAAGCGTTTAGCGGATTTGAATTAAAAGACGATTAAATTTGAAAAATCAATTTAACCTCGGTTATATCAACCGGAGTGAATTTTTTTTTTACTTTAAATAAATAAACCCTTATATAAAATGATTGATGCGGAACTTTGCCACTTGTTGAATAGAAAGGAAGTACACATAATTGGAGCAACGAGAAATGTACAACCGAGGCCGCCTTGTAACCACCGAATAGTTGAAATGGACGAAAGATATGCTTGTAAACATTGCGGTCAAATTTTTGGGTGGGTTTCTTCGTTCGGAGCCGCAGACGTGGGAGATCGGTACTTTAATCATCACGTTTGGAAAAAACCCAAGCCGCCAAAATCGAGAAAAACGTTGCAGAAGTATAATCTGTCTTTTAAAAACGGCGAAGCGGGTGAAATAGAATATAAGTTGAACCAAGTTTTAAACGGTAAGATCTCTCGAGGTAAACCGTTGAAGGCTTTAATCGCGGTGTGTTATCAAGACACAACTGGGGAAACCGAATCTAAAGTGAAGGACCTTTTTCAAGTCTCGGATAAGCACTGGAAAAACGCTATGCAGAAGTTTAACCTCGCCAAACAAGACGTATAAAACGTATATAATAAAATGGAGACTCACACTTTTCACTTGACCGAAAACCCGCAGACGTTTAGATTGAAAAACGAGATCAACAACACCAAAGGCGACAAAGTCGTCCGAGTAAAGAATATTCAGTTTGAAGCTGGATATTTTAACGTAACAAACGCCACTGAAATTGAGTGGGATACAAACTTGGACGGTAGGCCAGCGGGGGTACTTGGCGAACGAACGCCCGGTATACCCTCAGTGCAAAGAACGGACTCATCTCTCAATCCAGAATTAGTACAAACAGCTAAAAACAGATTGATCCAAGCAAATAAAAGGGGCAAGTTAGCGGAAGAAATCAGAATCATCGCTGATGAAATTGAGCAGCTAAACCAAGAAATCACAGCTTTAGAAGATCAGTTAAACCAAAGACAACCATCAGAAACGCGAGCTCGTTTATATTTTGATCTCGACGATAAAAAAGTCAAATCAGCTTCACTGCTCGAGGGGCAAAGACAAGCTTTAGATGAAATCTACGAAGGGAATCCACCAACTCGACCTACCACCACCAACTCTCCCAGGAGACCCAGAAGAGAATTAACTAAAAGACTGTTTTTGACGGGGCTAACTGGACCTATATACGACAGACTTCATTCGCGAAGCTCATCCGAACCATTACCCGAGGGTCAAAGAGGAAGCATCGTGGTATCCCCCGGTTATTATAGCATGGACTGGTTTCACTTTTTGTTAAACTCGATACCGGGCGTTTCTTTTAAGGTTCACTCGGAATCTAAACGGGTCACTTTGGCCATTACGGACCCCAATCTCAAGTTGCGACTAAACAAAGAAGTGTCCAAGCTATTAAACTTACCCAAAATAAAACTTTTACCCAACGTCATTTACGAAGGCAATTACGATTTAAACCCCTTGAAACTCGCGTTTATTCATTGCAAACAATTAAATACATTTGACAACTTTTATAACGGGCGGACTTTAGACTTGCTGTACGTGATAGCTACCGAGCCTCGCACCCGTAATCACTGTGAAACGCCTAAAAAGTTAATCGACAGGAACATCAGTGAATTGACTTTTTCTGTTAAAAACGACAGAGGTGAGCTCTTGAATAACATCGGCAAAATTTTAATCGAGTTAGACATTTTTTAAAACGCGTAATTATAAAAGTAATAGGATGACGACTAACATATACCCGGAGTTGACTTTAAACTCGACTGAACAAGCGGAGACAAAGGTTTACAGGCTAAGAAAGATCGAAGAAATTAAATCCCAAATCCAAAGAGAACGCGACGCGAGGGAAAGTAGTTACAAAAAGATCAAACGACTTTTAACAGCGCTCGAATATGTGGAATATGGAGTAGAAGCACTGGGCGCCACATCGGCAGCCGTAGGCATTCCCGCCATTTTGGGCGTCGTTACCGGTCCCGTCGGACTTGTGATGGAAGGCATCGCTATCGGTGCGTTTGGCGCTTACGCGATTCTAAAGTACGCCTCCCGTAGACTCACCCACAAAACTAAAAAACACGATCAAATTCGAATGTTGGCAGACGCTAAATTAAACACCATCGAAGAATACGTATCTCACGCGATTGAAGACGGTGACATATCCCATGAAGAATTTGTCCTTATTTTATCCGAGCTGAAAAAGCTTAACGAGATGAAAGAAAAGATTAGATCACGTACGTCTACAAAATTGGAAGCGAGCAAAGCGAGCACCAAAGAAGAATTTGAACGTCAAGTCAACGAAAGAGCAGAAGCGCTAGCCAACGAACGGGCGGCGGTTTTAAAAAAAGATCTTATGAAAAAACTTGGCGAATAAGTTTTACAAAGTCGGTTAAGTACGAACGAAGTGAGAACGAGCGTAGCGGGTACGACCGGAGGGAGTACGAAGAAAATCCACCCGCTTAAATATTTTAGTAAACGAAGACAATTCCTTTACAGCCGAGTTTCCAAATTTAACGCACGCGTATAAATTACCGAAAGTAACCACGGATGAAGCGGTCAATAGGTGGTCTACCGAGTCGATATCGTTTTACCAAAATCAATTTAATTTCGCGGTCTATTGCGCGACGACTGCCTGCGGTGTGGGTTTTGATCTGCTGTCTGACCCTAATCCATACGTCTCGGCTTTATTTAACTTTCACGTGTATTACACCGTACGAAAAATATTTTACGACTGCGTGATGCCCATTCCGAGCGACGACGTATTTGACGCGTTACACAATAATTACGACCATCGGAAGTTTACCGACACGTGTCTTTTATACGGAGTAGACCCGAATAAATCGTATAAACAAACAAGAGACACTTTGTCGAACGGATTAGGCACCGCTTATTATCACGAAGCGGGCTATATACCTGTTCCGGGTAAAAACTACGACGCGCACGACTTACACGTGACCAACGGTAAATATGCGGGATCTACTTACATGGGATTTGGATGGGCTAAGCCACCTAAAGGTTCCGGTCACGCGAGTACCTACACGGTCACCTGGATTTCACAGTCGGACGCGGTTACTTTGGCCTGGTGGGATTTTGTTCCTAAAAAGTCTCGGTTGACGGACATGGGAATCACCAAGGTAAACGAATCAATTCGAGCTTACGTCTACTCATTACTCGGGGCACAGGCGCAGACCAAGACCAGCGTTTTGGCTACCGGCACCGGATTAGACGCGCGACGGCAATTTATTACGATCGTGGAATCTTTAATTAATTCGGGCCCCGATCTCGAACAGTCGATCGACCAATATCAAGATTCGTTACAGTACGCAAAAACGCCGTTGAACTTCGTAGTCGCTCCGGGTTTGTACCTGGTGCCCTCGGACATGGACTTACGCATCGGTACGTTTGAGGGATATAACAATAATTTACAAGTCGCGACTGAGGATATGAAGACTGGATACGTACCGAGTTTGAATAGCGAAGTGAGCGGAGCGAACAGAGCGAGTTTAAAAGTTGATTTTAATGAAGAAGCGATCAAACCAGAACCGGAAGTGTTACCGAGTAGGTCAATTGTAAAGCCGGTTTTTAGTAAGCCTTTAGACGCTCACAACGAAGAGAAACTGTCCTTAACCATCGGAGCCAATGCGGCGGGTGTCGTCGGTTTTATGTTGTATAAGGTTTTAACTTAAACGGTTTGAATTAAGGTGTAAAAAGAGAGGCTATTCCCTCCTAGATTTAGGAAGGAATATTTTTTTTTTACTTTTTACCCATTCTTTTGCACGTACGTCAAGAGCAGAACACCTGCGCCTACGAACAAGGTCCACACGTGATCCGCCACCCATCCAACAGCTTTACTCGCCACGTTAAAAATCCAACTCAAAATGCTACCTATGATCCCAGGCAAAGCTCCTAAGGTGCTCACCCCGAGTTTCTTCAATACGTTTGCCAGGTTCCACAGTTGACGTTTGATCCAATCGGTAACACCACCTTTAGAAGGAGGAGCTGGTGGTGTTGGCGTTGGTTCAGGTGTTACATTCGCTCCGCTCGTTCCAACAGCTCTGACGCTAGCCACGATGCTACTAACGATGGTGCTCACAGCTAAACTAAAAGCCGTTAAGATGCTCACGATTGTGACACCCTGATATCTAAATATCGCTCTAATCTTCTCGCGTAGTGTCAAATCCGAGATCATCACAGCCGTTATCGTTTTTTTGATGCGATTGATCTGAGTTCGTAATTGAGTAGTATGTATGGCTATAGTCTCTAATCTAGCCTGTCTTTGGTCTAGTAAGTCATTCAATTGCCGTTGAAGATCCGTACGTTCTTCTTCGGACGTCGCTTTTTCCAACTCGGCTTCGACCTGTTGAATTTTTGCGTCTAAATCATCTAATTTAACTTGATTTAAAATTAATTCTCCTTTTACCGTTTGTAATGTTCCATCTAAAGCTACCAACTCGCGAGAGTTTAATCCTTCTGTTTTGGCGGCTTCGTCACCAGTGAGCTCTTCTACGATGTCACTGACCCGGTCTGATATTTGCGGTAGCTCTTCCATTGGAATGATCTCGGGTTGAATGGAACTTTGATTCAGCTTTTTGCACCGATCTTCCATAATTTTTAAATCCCAATTTGTATCTTATAAAATCTTGCGCTGACATGGTGTCTTCACCCGTTCTGGTGTATCCAGCAGCTTTGGCGTTTTTGATGATTGTGTCAAGACCGACGACTACATCCGGATTTCTTTTGTCGGTTAATAGCACATCACCGTATTTGCCTTCACGTTTGTAAAATAAACCTACGCCTTTGCGGTAATCAAACCTTTCATAGTGAAGTACCGACGGTACATCTTTTCTTCCGACGAGTTGAAAATATCGGTAAAAGTTTTCTACAATTGGTTGAGTTATGAATACCGTTCGCCCTTGTTCTAAAGGATCACCGGATAATGTTATCGGTCTTGGGTTTACGCCCAATTTTGATTCAATCGGTTTTGTTCCTACTCTTAGTTCATTAGATAAAGTGTTGGTATCGTCCCATACAGGTTCCTTTGGTTCAATCGGTTCTGTTCCTACTCTTAGTTCATTAAATGAAGTGTTGGTATCGTCCCATCCAGGTTCAATAAAGGACGTTTCTTGTCGATCATTATCAACAAAATCTTGGTCGTTTATTTCTTGATCTTGATTTTGATCTTCCAAGAGAGGTATTTCCTCGGGATCGAATCCTCCTTCTGCCATTTCTTTTATAGTATATGTTTTATATTTTTTTAAGCGGTTGGCAGGCTCTCGGGCAGGATACCCTGCGCTACCAACCACCCTTGGGTAGCCAATGCACCGCTAGACAACGCGATCGATTTCAACGCGTCTTCGGCGGACAACTTATTTAGGTCCGGCGGTTTGATTTTAAATAGCTTGCTCGATAGCATGGCGTAACCGAGCGATAGTCCCGAAACGACCGCACCGTGATAAACCGTATTGACGATTCCGTTTACGTCGATTGAGTTAGCGTTACTCATATTTATATATAAAGAAATTTTAAATGAAGCAGAGCGTGAGTATTCATTCCACATCTAAAATTGGTTCTTGTTTAGGAATACTCACTTCTCGTTTTGGTTGAATAACTTGTCGAGTAGGTTGAGTGCTCGACTTGTTTCTCCAAATTAAATAGAGAAAAACCCCTGCGAGCCCCAATCCACCGAGTATCAAGTTTCTGTTCTCTGTAACCGTTTGATAAATTTTATTTTGGTTGCTCTCTTCGTTGCTCTCTTCACCCGCTAATTTTATCTTGACGAGTTGTTGTTTCATCTTCTTGTTATGCTCGGCTAACTTCTTACCGTGTTCTACACGCTTCGGATTTTTAACGTTTACTTTACTTTTAGTTACCGTCTGAGGTCTCGGTTCGTTGTTGCTCGCTTCTGTTGGGTTCGCTTCGTTCGCTTCGTTGTTGCTCGTTTCCGTTGACATCCTTTTTTAATATAATAGAACTTTTGTTGAATTCTAGATGTTTTGTTGTAATCAACATAGCTGTAAGTGGGGACAGGTAAACTCCGTACTTGTAACAGACCTCGGTAAGTAAGTGTCCCATCGTTTGACTGATGATAGATCGATCGGAGTGGCTATCTCTAGCAAGCGAGAGTACAAACTTAAAATCGAGTAACCAAGAGTTTTAACAATCTCTTTGCCAAATTTAACTTCGTACAAATTAAACAGCTTTTCTTGTTCTTTTGGCGACAGAGCTTCAATCTCTTTGATCGAGTATTCTTTGCCGAGGTATTTTTTGCTTTCACCCGACGCGGCTATCGCGCATAGTCTATCTTTTACGTTTGAGGTTGAATCGCCGCTCGCTCCGCTTCGCTCGTTGAGTATACTTTTGATGTCGTCCATTTAAATATATACGTTTTAAATTTGCTGTAGGTGTGCTTTAGGCGTAGGTACTCGACTGTGTAGTAAGTTAAATTAGCTGCTATAACTAATTGAATAACTAGCTCTACATATTCTAGAACGGTTATCATTTAATTATAACAAAAATAAATTTAGTTACAACCGAGCTATATCAGCCCAGCTGTAACAAAGGATAAGTAATTAGTAACTAGTTAATAATGGTGATGTGAATATTCAATCTCGAGATTATTCGACTTCCGCGCTAGGTTACACTTTAAGCAGCAGAGGACACAATTTGATTTAATGTGACCCATGGAGTTATCTAATCGTTCGATGGTGCCTAAGTCGTCTTTGTGTTCTAAGAATTGCATTTCAACTTTGCAATCTGGGTAAAAACAGCGCGGATAATCCTCAATTAACCCGCGGCAAAAGTCCGTGTCGATAAACCGGTCAGGATCAAATCGATTATACTTCTTATCTGATTGTCTAGCGCCGCGAATCCAACCTCGAATCGTTACCTTGATTGGTTCGCTACAAATTTTGCAGTGACGTTTTCTTCTCCCGTGAAGGCAAATCCCTGAGCCATTACACTCGGCACAATAATATCTTCGTCTCCCATGCTCGCAAATCGATGTTCCTTTACACTCTTTACAAATATTCTTTTGTCTCCCGTGAGGAGAAGTTTGACGGGTCCAGGAGACAACGACACTTTTTGCATATTTTTTTTACTTTCGATCATCTTATTTAATAAAGGTAATTAAAAAATTTTTCTCGTTTTTATTGAACTAAATAACTCGCGGGTGGTTCCGTATTTAAAACCAATTTACTGAACCGAACGTCGCGTAGGTGTCTTTTAATTTCCTCTCTCTTTTTGTCTGGTACTACATCGTTCTCGTCGAGACATTGATCAAAGGACGAACGATCTTTACAATGAAATAACGCGGTCCAAGCGGTGTTCTCTCGAAAATCCTTTGGCACCGAATTATACTTTTGGGTAAGTAACCAACACGAATGGAGATAATGTCGGCCGCTAAAAGCCATTTTGGACAACGCGCACGTATTGCTACTTTTAGATTTCTTTCGGTACTTGATAAATTGATCGGCAGCACAATCGTCGATGATAAACAAAGTATTTACACCATCAAATATTTTTTGATAAAGTTCGATTGCCTCGTTTAATTCTAGTCTTTCCCGATCTAAATCACATAGGTAAATATTTTCGTCGCTGTATATCCACAGTCGTTCTAAATAAGTTTTGTTCTTAAAAAGCGTCGGACATATAATTACGATAGCTTCAAACGTGAAACGGTACTCTGTCTCTAACAAATTTAAAATCCAGTTAGTTTTCCCGCTGCCCGTCTTACCCACGATTAAGGCGCAGTGAGGATTTTTAAACATCTCGTTCATTTAATTTTAATAAACTAAACTCCTGAAGTTTCCGTCCTCTACCGTGAGTTGAGAATCCATCACCAGGAACACGTACATCGTTAGAGGTCCCACGGTTTCGGCCGTTCGTTCCATCTGTATAGAAATGTCTCCTCCTCCACCGAGAGGCCTACCTGATCCGTGGGCAGAATTGTCGTCGGAACTTCTGAAGTCGAGCCACGAACCGTACTTGTCCTTTAGGTAGTCGGCCATGTCTACTCCCAACAAGGATATGTCTGAGACGACCCCTCTAGCCAATTCTTTATCCGAATCGCCAAAGTATTTTGTAACTTCGTTCCAATGTTGATATTCAAACAGACCCTGCGAGTACAATTGATTAGGTCTACCTTCGACCGTCACAATCGTTTTAGTGATATGCGGATTATAAAATTTTTGCGGGTTCTTGATCGTCGGGTCTTTAAACAGGATCAAAATTCCTTTCAAGCTCTTGATCGTCTGATCGATGCTAATGTTCCATAGCGTGTCTGATTTGTTTACCGCTTGCTTCTTCCACGAGTGAATCCGGTCGAATAGGTAATACATCGTTTTTTTGTTTTTCAAGGTTTGCGCCAAGTCTCGATTAGTAACAACTTCGTATTCCAAGGTCAGGTCCGAAATGGAGTAATCTGCGGCGGTATCTGACGAGTTGACCACTTTGTCGGGCCCGTTAAAAGTTAGTTGATACGTCAGAGGCTCTTTAAACCACGAAGGATAAAATGGGGTGTGGTCCGTCAACAGCGGCGTGTCCAGTGGAATCGCATAACGATTTTTAAAAGCGTCGGCGATTGCCTTGTCATTACCGTCGTTTGCGGCGGCATTAGCATCTTCAGCCCCTAGACGTATCTTAGCTGCATTTTCCTTTTCCAAACCAAAGTACGCCATATTTTTAGTCTGCGACGGGGGTAACCAATTGTCCTTAAAATTGTGAAATACGTCCGCATCCCGGTAACTTACGATCTTGTTTCCCTGTAAACTCACATTTATTTCCGAAACCAGGTTTCGCGTCACGTTGTTATAAACCGTCCTGTTGTCGTCCGAGGCGCCGTCTAGATCCAGTTTAAAAGCCAACTTTGCCGTACCGGGTACAATGACGTCGTCAGTGCCTAGGGCCGGAAATTTTACGTTCAACGTGTGATCCGCGGCTATGGTGCTCGGGTTGTGCGTAATTGTTACCTCCCTCCTTTCGCCTTTGATCGCGCGAGGAACTTTAAGTCTGCGACTCGGGTTAAGCTTTTTGGTGTACATTACTTTTATATAATACTATTCTTATTTTATTTGACCTTATTTTAAAAATGGCTAGTGCTTTAATGATGGTTGGAGGAACGATAGTGAACGCCTTGGCATTCACGGGCTCAAATTTTTTATTTAGCAGTTTATCAAAAAGTAAAGTCGACGAAGATTGAAAGCGTCACGACCTCGCGTTAGAGCAATTGGCGCAAGCAAAACAAGAGTGGGAACAAAACTGCGTACGCATGCTAGACTTTTTAAACGAACGAATGCGACAAGAACGCGCGAGTCAGCAGACATTTGTAAACGTAGACGAAGCCTTACGAGCTTATTCGGAATTGACCGGTAAGAATATCACGCTGTTACCACCAGAGCCTAAATTATCCGATTTTTACGAGCCTTCCGAAAATCAAAAAAAATCGCCAGTTTGTTTGGATTATAGGTGGAACTGCGATAGTCGGGTTGTTGGCTTACCGGTACTCCCTTCGGTCGTAGCTCGCCCCGCTCGCTCGCTACGGTAACTTATTTTAAAAGGGAGAGAGAATTTTCAAAGTTGTTTTACAGCCCGCAAGGCTACTGGCGAGGAGAAAGCGCGGTGGGTCGTCTCCACGAAAAGACCGGTGCAGACAAATCGGTCGTCAGAAACTGGCTAAAAAAGCAGGCCATTTGGCAAATATACTTACCCGCACCACATTACGTACCCAGACCTACAATGTTGCAATCAGAATCGGTCGAACCTAATTACGCGCATCAAATGGACGTACTTTATTTACCCTGGGACCGCTTTAAAAGAAAAACGTTTAAGTACGCTTTGACCGTGGTAGACGTGGGTTCGCGGTATAAAGAGGCAGAACCGTTGACCAGTAAAACCGCCGAGCAAGTGAGCGAAGCGACCAAGAAAATTTACGAGCGATCACCTCTAACCTGGCCCAAATTCGTAATGGTAGACTCGGGGTCTGAATTCAAAGGCGACTTTAAAAAGTTAATTACAAAAAATAAAGTACAAATTCAAGTGGGTGAACCTGGGGTACACAGATCTCAAGGAATTGTGGAAAGGGTTAACCGTATTTTAGCTGAAAGGTTATTTGGCCACCAATACGCTCAAGAAATGTTAAACGTAGGTGTGCGTAACGTGGAATGGGTGGAGCGTTTGCCTCAGGTCGTGAAATCGTTAAACCAGGAAAAAACGCGGTTAATAGATGCCGTTCCTGCAGAAGCGATAAAATTAGCGAGCGGAGTGAAACAAACACCTAGTGTGCCTCCAAAAACGAGCGAGCGAGAACTTCCTCCAAGTGTATTAGTTCGGTACCTCTATTACCCGGGCGAGCAAGAGGGCGGCACCGTCAGAAGGGCGACGGATCCAATCTGGTCCGTGGACGTTTATCAAATTGGAAGGCGAACTAGTCAATTTAAACGGATGAATGGCAAGCGGATAAAAACGGGCCCAACTTTATATTATCTGTTAAACGGACCAAATAGGAGTTTCGTCAAAGAGGAACTTCAGATAGTACCCGAGGATACCGAATTACCGGAGTGATACTCGCTCCGCTCGTCACTTCGTTGTTGATTACCTTGTGCCCGTAAGCCAACGTATCGATTCCATTCGGTAATATGTAGCGCTTTGTGTCCAACGGTGACAGACTAAGTTTATTTTGTGAAATGGTGAACATCCGATGTTTATCCGATCTAAATAATTGTTGTTTATTGAAATAATGCGTTTGGTCAAATAGACAGCTTTTATACATCTCGTGGGTCAACCTTTTCTCGGTTACTACCTTGGAGACCCCTTTGGCCTTCTTTAAATTGTGATCGACCGTCAGAATTGAATACATTTTCGGTCTGATACAAACGGCTTCTAAAATTGTTTTGCCACCAAATTCGTCTTTCATTTTACCTATAACTTTTTTATTTTTGACGCTGTAAAGTGGATGATTGGGTGGGTAATTACTAAAGTCAAATAAATTACGCTTTTCGTTTAGGTAGCCAGTTAAATCGTCGGAGCTTCGCTCGATCTGAACTAATAGAGAATCAGTGTCCGTGTAAAGTAAATTTACTTTTTCACCAAAAGTTGATTTTAGTTCGTTGTAGTAGAAATCGTACATTAACGTTTTTGAAATATCGAGAACACTTACACCGCAATATATTGGCTTATTTAATTTTGTTTTGGTTCGGTTCATCTCCACAAACGAAAGCTCGCAATGCTCAAATGGTACCGTCGATTTATAATTCGGTTTATAAGTTAATTTTTTTTATTTGTCTGCGTCTTGTACGTCCCTCAGTAAATGACCGTCAATTCGATATCTAACATTTTCCATCGTCTTGCCAAAGACCGAGTTGTTCATCAATTTGAAAAAGTCCTTCTCAAAATCATTTTTTGCTTTCTTGCGCAATTTCGTGTTTTTGTCAATATAGCTTTTCATCCACGGCTTTTGACGAAATTTCAATACCCGGTGAACTTCTTTGATCCACAACCCTAGTTTGAGATATTTTTGCAATGTACGATAATGAACCACGTATTTTTCTTTGGTGTTGAGAGTGGCCACGAGTTTGTCTACCGAGGTGTCTACCGAGGTCGGTTTTCCATTGCCAATTAAATCCTGTTGGTAACTCGAAAACCATTCGTTTGGCACCGACATATTTTCGGGTGCGAGTGGAAAGTCATTATGTTTGTCGTGGTGACGTTCCGGGTAATCTAAAGAGATCTCAAACATGTAACCATAGTCGTCAGTTAGTCGCAACTCTTGGATGTAATAGTAAGTAAATTTTTCTAAGTCTGTTTCCCAGGTAAATTCACCTACGGGCAAATATTTGCTCATCGCCCAGCCATATAAATTATTTGCGTCTAGGTACATGATCTGTGACTCTGGCTTATTTGGGTCGTAATCAGGTAGTTCTGGATTATTGGCCTTTGCATATCGTTTGGCTCCTACAGAAGAAATCCAACCTCTTTTTGCCCTTTCAAAGAACAAGTGCTTGTCAATGTCTGTCAGTAGTTCCAATTGGATGTCAGAGTATTTTAAGAGGGCATCCCACTACAGGCCTGGCGCCGTATAATAGTTGGCTGGGTCAAGGCCGTAGTTCTTCTTGCATACCTTCCGAAAGTTTTCAAATACACCCGCGAGCAATAGCACGTCCGTTTCCACGTATAGGTCGTGGTAGTCGCCTAGGTTTTGGAAATTAAATTTTTCCCATACTGTCTCCGCACGAGCGTATTCTTGCTCGGTTATCCCTCCCTGCTTCAGAGAGCTATAGAAAGCGTCTACTGGCGGGAGTTGTCTCTCTTGGAACCGATCAAAGGAGTCTATATACTCATAGGGGTAAATCCCCTTTTCCAAGAGTAAATGACTATTATTTGTAAACCTTTTACAAAGTAAGTTAAAATCATCGGGCGAACAATTTTTAACCAACCGATCTAGCAATGCCGCCATAAAATGAAAGGAGTCTAAAAATCTGAGTTGGCCAAAAGAAAATACTGTAATTTTCAGTATTTTTAGCGATCAACTTAATTGATTTCCCGTAAAATTCGTGAGCGCCTTGTATGATTAAATGTGCGTCGTATTTCTCCAAGTTGTGTAAGATCACCGGAATAGGTGTTTGATTGACCACTATTCTTAACTTGAGATTACAACTAGCGTGCGCTGGGCCTCGGTACTTCCCCGTCACGTGACAGTGATCCCTAACCTTTCTAAAATTGTTGATGGGCTTTTTGCAATCGAAGCATTTCCATTCTTTGAACTCTTTTTCTTTGTCTTCAACTTTAACTTTAATAGTACGGCAAAACTCGATTTTTTCTTCTTTTGTCTCTGGTGGTTTTGGAATATCACATTGACAGTGAGATTCATCCGCTTTTGCTCGATCTATCAACTTTTCACAGATCCAACATCTTTGACAATTTTCGTAGATTTTTTGTAATTGATCGTTCCAAATCAACGGCTCTTTGTTTTTAAACGTTTCGTTTATATTCTCTGTTTCCTGAGAAAGTGACCCTACAAAATCAACAGCCGCGTCTTGACCTCTATATGTTTTTCGGCTAGTGCAAACTCCATCGCATCTGACGACCGCGTATGAGTATCCGCAAGGCTTGTGAATCTGTGTTTTGACCGTGTTTGTGTCTGCCGGCGGTAATTTTTCTAAAACAGACTCAAAATCGGCGTAAATGACAAAAGGCGCGTTTTGCTTATTTTTGTAATTTTTGAACTTGAGTATAATCTCGCCTTCGACTGGCATTTCGACTTTACACGTGGGAACGTTTAAACCTTGACAATCTTCTTTGTGACTGGCTAACTTTTCTTCCGTTTGGAAATGCGACATGCAATTGAAACACCAGTGTTTTTGGCCGTCGTGTTTATTGATGTCACCCGTCAACCTAGAAAAATTTTTAATCCAACAATAATGGTTCTTCTCGCCCTTGTTAAATAAAAGTAAATTGATCGGTTCCTCCCTGCGCTTGCTTTTGTGGAGAACGTAACGACCGTCTTTTTTGGTGTAACCAAACACATTGATCGCCAAGTTATTTTGCGATTCGATACGAGGGATTTGTGAAATCGGTGTTGGAAAGCTTATGTTTGTAAAATTTAAACCACCGATTCTGACCGATAAGTCGAAGGCCGCTCCTTATTTATTTTATATTTTGGATTTGTTTCTAGCTGACTTTTGACTCCGTCTGAATATAATTTTAAAGCTGCTCTCAACGCCCATCGGATACATTCTTGATCTTTATTTTCGACGTTTATGATTGCTTTTTTGTCTAACAGTTCCTTAGGCAACGGAATGTAAGAAGAACTCACTGGATTATATTTAACCACGTTGATGTAAAAAGCGACGACTTTGTCAAAGATCCAACCCGAGCCTTTTTGTGTATGAGCCTCCACCTGTTCGATTTGTTCTTTGCGTTGCTTAGCAAGTGCATTTTTAACGTCGGCTTTATTTGCTACTACATCTTGATCGCTCTGAAAGGGAAAGGTGCCGTAGTCAATCGTTCCGTCAATTTTTTCCAATCTAAACCGCACTTTAAGATGTGTTTGTAATTTGTAGCCTACAATTTCTTTGAGTTCAGCTAACGCTGTTTTCTCTATCAACTGCTTGTAAAAATCAAAAAAATGTATTAAATCGTCTTCATAGAAGCGAGGAATCAACTCCCAATTACGAAAATTATTTTTAAAACGCCATATACGTTTAATGTCTACTTCCTCGAGTTCTTTAGGTTGTGTATAAGCTTTAACCGCATTGATAAAGTCCTGTTTGACGTATCTGTCTTTGTTTGCATAAGGAATATTATATTTTTGTACCGTTTTCAACAGCTGCCGATATGACTGACTCGGGAGGTACCTAAATTGTTTTTGATCCGCTCGTATAGCGTTTATTAGTTCTGATCGTGTATGATGTTTACGTTTTGGTGCCAATAGCGGAACATTATACCGTTTGACAAAATGTTCTAAAAACGCCTTCTTAAATCGATTGAAAGACGTTAGTATAGGTCGATATTGCTGGTTGCTCATATCTCTATTTTTATATAGGTTTCAAAATTTTTTTCCATTTTTATTCAACATGTTTTTTAATACTACTATTTTTTATATAAAAAGCATTATTTAAGGTGGTTGTAAACGCTGGCAGTTCAATACGCCGTAAGTTATTCTACTAAATAACCAAAATCATTCCCAGCAAGTAGGTCAAAGGTCACCCAACTCACCGGCAAAGGGTGGGGAGATTTTCCCCGAGATTTTTGGGTCGTATAGGTACCCAGGGGTGTTGAGCAAAAAACGGGATTCACGTCATTCCAGGATTTTCCCATTTTTTCCCACCAAAAATGTTTCGACGATTTTTTGGGTCGATGTACTACCCAAGGGTTTTGAGCAAAAACCGGGTAAAAAGGGGCGTGTGCTCCAGAACTGTCCCTTCTCTACTACTTTCGTTCGAAAATATCAGAGTGGTTTCATCCAATGCTTTGTAATGAATCTTCCTTTTTATTGGATGATAGTGTTTATTCACATATAAGGTATTAGCAATTTTCTTCTATCAAAATAAAACATTTAAATACCCTGGTGAACCGAATTGCGTTTTCCAGGATTCGCTGAAACGCCAACCGGATACCTGGTGGCTCTCAAGAAGAAGCATGATTTCACAGTCTTTGGAGACGATGTAGAACAGTTGGTACTCTCCGTCGATTTCCAAACTGACCAGCGACTTCACTTCAAGGTAACTGCTTCACACATTCCGATTTCTCTGTCGTATGTATCACGGATGGATAATCCGGACCAAATTTCTCGGGAGGGTGGCCTTTTTTGAAGAGGACAAATCTGCTAATTTCTGTGTGGCCGTTTTGAAGGGTGAGCCCAATTTTGGGGGTTTTACACACTTTATGAAGTACGCCCTTGTCTTTTCTGCTGTTTTCTCGTGACGTTATCGTCACTGTTCTACCACTGAACGCATGCATCTGTCCTTACTTCTTTCCTTTTTTCCTGGACTGAAAGTTCGTAGACGCAATGCAAGAGAGATTCGAAGTTCCCTTGGACATACCAGCACCAACCGTGCGAGCATCAAACCCGCTGTATGATGTGGTCTTCTCCAACGACCCTATCTTCAACATGCGAGTGATCCGGAACGACACAGACACCGTCCTGTGAGTAATTAGGAAATTCCTTCGGGTGTGAACGTTGGCTGGGATTTATATAGTATCCGGTTCGTTAATGAATGCATCATACACGCTTCAGTTTCACTGGTTCCACATGGCGTAAAAATATGATTAACTTTGAAGAGGAACGGCGCGATTGGAGTCTAAAGTTTGAGAGGGGGCACTCAATGGGTTTGGTCATCGCATTTCAATTAATGCAAATCTCTCTGCCTCTTTTTCTTCTTCGAAGTTTAAGTAAGCACACAAGGTGGTCGGTCTTGTTGGGCATTGGAGGGCCAGGCTCCCTTACTGTGCGGTTGGTCTGACTCGTTGGCACTTGCCTAAACGCTGTGTTATGTTTCAAAGCCAATTGGAGGCTGGGGAGAGGCAATAGCTCTCCTTGTAACTCCCATTTCATGTGCGAAAACAAACGGTTTGACTTCGTAGTTTCTGGTGAATGAGAGATCTCGTGAAATCATGCTGCTGATCGTTTCATCAAACTCCTTTTTGCTAATCATCCCCTTTTTTGCTAGCACCAACGCTATTTAATCAAAATCAAATAGAAAGTCATTCTATATCTCGTCTGATTTGTTAATTTTCGTAGTTGGGTGGAATGGATGAATGGATGAGGAAACAATAAAACAACTACTGGGTTATGGGCATACCACAACCAACGCACAGTAATCACTTTGTCTAATCTAATTCATCACACACTCGCCCGTTCAAACTTTAACTAAATATTTGTATTCACTTTCAAATTCTGACCCATGCCCCCTATTGCTCAACCACCAGGTTCTCCCTCAAATTTGCCTCTTCATTATAGAACATTCCTCTCCCTACAGAATCGACACGTCCCTGGGCGGCTTGGTCTACTCCAACCAGTTCCTGCAGTTCGCCACCAAGCTGCCGGCCAACAGCGAGCTCTACGGCTTCGGCGAGCACGAGCACCACTCGCTGCGCCACAACATGAACTGGCAGACCATGGGCATGTACTCCCGAGACCAGCCACCAACGGTATTGGCTGCAATCCCCGTGGGAATTGCTCACTCGAAAATTAAAGTAGCCCGATCATTGTAAAAGCTATCTATTTGAAATAATGAGACCGCAGCGAATTATACTGAGCCCTTGTGCAAACAGATTTACTTGTATCTGTCATCACTGACAGACTCATATTTCATAATTATGCGATGAAACCGAGGTTATCAGCCCTGACTCATTTCCTCCTCTTTTTATAGACCAACGGCAACCTTTACGGTGTGCATCCATTCTATATGGTGATCGAGGAAGATTTTAACACACACGGCGTATTGATTTTGAACAGCAACGCTCAAGGTGGGTCTACAGAATTATGACTGTCTGGCCTAATGATGAGCATTGTGTCCCGATTAACTAAATTTGCAAATTTGTTTTCCCTTGAAACAAAGCCAAGAGAGCGCCCCCTAGTGTCGAATAATATTCCTCCCAGGAATCTCGAAAGTACAAATTACGGTATCCCACAGCAAAACCTGCATCTCCAACTTCTGTTTAAAAAATGTTGCCACGCTGTAAAATGACCATTATTTACTCTGCGCTTTTCCTGCCACTTTCCCCACATCTTCATGTACAGACGTGACATTGTCGCCTGCTCCCTATTTGGTTTACCGCACTATTGGTGGCGTGTTGGACTTCTACGTCTTCTTGGGACCCACACCAGAAAATGTTGTGCAACAATACACAGAGGCAAGTTTACGTTTTGCTCGTTTTATCTTACACGAGTTTTGGATTACTCTGAAATGTTGTCTTCATTGACCTTTTTAACTTTGTTTCCCAGGCAATTGGGCGGCCCTTTATTCCACCTTACTGGTCGCTGGGTTTCCAACTGTGTCGCTATGGTTACAACAGCCTCGACGCCGTCAAAGAGACAGTGAATCGAATGCAGCGTTACAGCATACCGCACGTGAGTTTAAGAAGATGGGAGATGTGGATTTTGTTTGTTTTGCAAAAATAGTAAGAGTTGATGACTGTACAGCTTTTGAGGCCTTTTCGTAAAGCTTTTTCTATAAATTCCAGATTTAAGAAACGAAGCTGAGTACATGTTTGTTGAAGTCGGCACTTTTCGAAGTATCTGACATCGCTTCATTAGAAATCATACATCCCCTGTATGTATCAAACATGTAAATTACTTCTGTTTAGTGTCATATTAACGCAGAAAGCTTCCCATGCATTCTTTCAGATTTCAAACCAGACCAGCCTAAAAACCTAGTATTTTGACCCGAACCAATAATATTAAGTCACTTCTTTTAATGAAAACTAAGAATCAACCCGACCCACAAATCAGTTTTGTGTGCGCAGCGTTCAGTGAACACTACCGGCCCAAATCACCCTTTCCCCCCATTACTCCTGATCGAGTCAGTTTACTGTCATTAATTTGTAACCATTTTTGCAGGATGTGCAATATGGTGACATAGACTACATGGACGAACAGCGAGATTTCACCTACGATACCGTCAGCTACAGCGGCCTACCCGAATACGTGCTGGAACTCAAGTCGCAAGGCATGCACTACATTATCATTCTGGTAAAGAAAGTTAGCTTTTCTATTCACCCGAACCGACTACCGAGCGCCGTCAGCACACTGGACTTTTACAACAAAATGCCAAAGTTGGAGACGTGCTGGTAATACATTATAATAAGTACTTTTTTTTCAAACAGATTGAGCAGCATTGTGTAGTGCCGTGGGCATGAAACAAGCTGGCGTACGTGAAATAGGGGATAAAGGAAAAAGTTCAGTTGTTGGATGACACCCTCTTTTAATTTCATTTCATTTTTCGTTGGAAAAGATCAGCAATGGTTTAAAAAAAATAAATTTCCTTCACGTAAAATGTTAAGCGCTAACAATTGTTTTATTTAATAGAAAATACGCTAACGGATATTATCGTTATTGGAAAGCGCAAAGGTTTATGGTTACCGTAATATATTACTGCCACGTTTCGTATAGTGGCATATTTATGTACAAGCCTCGTAAATTAACGGCAGCGAGTAGTCGGAGTGGGTGTTGAAGTTCAGTCGTATTTATTAAACAGTGCCTTTTTTTGGCTAATAAAATGTTCATGTGAAGAAGAAGTTTTGTGGCAGAGTTTGAAAAAAATATCTGTATGCCAAATCATGAACAGGATCCGTGCATTGGGAACGACCTCCCACCCGGCCAATATGGAGCCTACGACTCAGGCAACGCTAAAAATGTATGGATTACTGAAAGCGACTGCATCACACCAGCTGTTGGAAAGGTATTTAATCGAATGTTTGAATGAAAATATTACCCTGCTTAGAACATTCAGTTAAAACGGCTAACTATCGAATTTACTTATTTTACATATTTTTAAATACATATTTTCTAAAGGTGTGGCCTCCAGAGAATTCTGTCTTCCCTGATTATACCAACCCAGCCACGGGCGATTGGTGGAAGGACGAGTGTGTCAAGTTTCACAACGTCATCGAATACGACGGTCTGTGGATCGTGAGTTGGCTCTGCATAGTGTTTGATGGTCAAATTTTTTTACCAATTTACAGTTTGCATTCGGCCTTTCAACTGTAATTTTCATGAATTTGCAAGCATAATGATTTTTACTGCAAAAACTTTCTTTTACTGCAAAAATCTGTCAACTCAGCATTTACGTAGAGTCCGTTCTAGACCTCTTCCCCTCATCTAATGTAGCGTGTATAGGAGGGATATAATAGGTCACGTCTCAAACCCTATAGGATTTCGGTTGATGTAATCTGCTGCTGGACATAGGGCTAATCATCGGATACCAAAATAACTTAGCTATTGATGGTGTTTTGCTTCTCAAGGATATGAACGAACCTGCTAACTTTGTAACTGGCTCAGTGACGGGATGCACAAACAACAAATGGAACAACCCTCCCTACCTGCCAAGTAAGTATTCGAATCCAATCCAGATATTGTCCATTGTAATCCATTTCTACATTTCATTCCAAAATGACGCATTTCGTGCTTTGTACTGTATTTCTCCCCTCCCCTATGCAGAGATATTCGGAAACGTGCTAGCTGACAAGAGTATGTGCCCTGACGCATGTCAGCATTTAGGAAAGCACTACGACTTGCACAACTTGTTTGGCTGGAGCCAGTCTATACAGACAGTACCGTAAGAACTGAGTGGGGATCAGAGTAACTGAATCGGGAAAGGGTCTAAACCAGACAAACGTTCCATAGGTTGCATTATAGAGGAAGATTGTATTAAAAACCGGTTGATTCCCTGTTTGGATAAAAAGATTCATCAACTTTATTTATTTGGAGGGTTTACATTATGCATGTATTCAAAGAATACAACGCTCCCTCCAGTCAGTATATGATGCTCCTGCTCCGTTCATATGCGTATATTGTATTTATGAACAACATTTATTCCATCAACCCTATTTTTCAATACACTTATAGTACTTGCGTTATTATAGCCAAAGGGTCAATGGAGGCCTTGACCCCTAAAAGATGCCCTTTTTTTAAAATAAACGTGATAAGGAAGGACAGTTCCGGAGACTCCTTCCTTTTCCTCCTAAGTACCTACCTTTGCCCCAGGACGGCCATACAAATTCCTTTCACAAAAATCCACCTTTTTTCCCCCCTTCCCCCGACATACATTTACCCTTTAAAATTTGGTTCTGGATCCGCCCTTGAATATCTGTATAATGTATATACACTGGAAAAAAACACAAGGAGTATAAGGATTCTCGTTTAACCGATTAACTCTCCACCACAGCGCAGCCCGAGCAGCAACGGCCAATAGGAGCATCGTCATTAGTCGGTCCACGTTCCCAGGTAGTGGCAAGTACTCGGGACACTGGCTGGGGGACAATTACAGTCAGTGGAGTAACCTGCACTATTCCATCATCGGTAAGGTCGGCAGACGGTCCCATGCAGCGCTTTCACTTGGCATGAATCCTCGTATTTTTGACACCATAATCTAAACAGAGTGATACGTCCATGTTGGTGTTTTGTTTATGAGTTCTGTTCAGGAATACATAAAATAGCACTTTGGAATTTAGCAAATTAATTAATTACTAATTTTCCCTGAACGTACGCAAAAGCCTCACGAAATTGCAGCATCCACGCGAGGGATCTGAGTTCACTTGTTAGTGTTGTATCTGTTATATCTGCCTGCCTCCGAGGGCCTTTGTCGCCAGGTAGACAGCAGGTCAGTCATTTTGGCTAAGTTGAGTTCGAATAACCTAGCCTTAGCCGAGAGAAACACACGTGTGTATGAGAAATGGCCGCAACTGCCTATACGGCTGCCCTCCATTCGCAGCCACAACTTTTGGAAGCAGCCCTAACCATCTTATACGTTTCCCGCACAGGTTCGCTGGAATTCAACATGTTCGGCATTCCATACGTAAGTATATCCATCTGTCAGTGTTGAAGTCGAGACTGGATAGTCCGAGACCGAGACCAAGACCGAGACCTGAAGTTGCGAGACCGAGACCGAGGCTGTTTTCCCAATACTCGACTTGGGCCCCGTGTTTTTTTTAAATTCCTGACTTTGAGGTTGTAAGCGCAATAGTAAGTCTGATAGTGCCACAAAACATCAACTAAGATGCCAAAAGCCACACATTAAAGTACTTAAATTTAAGTTAAACGTTTCAGGCCCGCAACCGGGGATTTGATTTCCCACACGAAGCCTCAGACAGAGACGAAGTTGAGTATTGGAAAATGGCTCGAGACCGAGACCAACCCCTTCAAAGTGGACCGAGACCGAGATGGTCCGAGACCGAGACCAAGGAAAATAACAACAATACTAGAAATAAACAAACGAGACACAAAATTACAAACGAACCACGAAATGTAACGATTCGTTAACAGGGTTGACAACATGATCTGAGGGCTAACAAATGTTCGAACTATCAACTGTACCGAAAAAAGTGAACGAAATAAACACGTTTTATCTACCTTACTGAAGAATACACAAACATGACAGAGTAAAGTAAAGTAATCGATCGTATGCTACATATTGCCGGTCTGGAATCAAGACCAGCCACATTATCGAGACCATATATTGTGGATCGAGGCCGAGACAGCAGCTCCCAAGACCGAGACCAGCAAAAAGTGGTCTCGAGACCGGTCTCGAGACCTCCATCACTGCCCTCTGTTACTCAACCACATCACGGACTGTTCCTAGAGCAAGTGCTGAGAACAAGTCACGACACACGAGCACATCTCTCTCATGTCTGGCTTAGATTGGGGCTGATATCTGTGGTTTCAATGGAAACTCCAATGACAAGATGTGCCAGCGTTGGATGCAGCTGGGGGCGTTCTACACCTTTTCTCGCAACCACAATGGACTTGGATACACGGTGAGATTATTAGTTCAAAGATTATCGGCACAAAGTTAAAACTGGATTGATTTTCAAATGTCATTACGAATTTCATAAATTCCCAAATCATCATAACCGAACAGAATAAAACAGATAATATAAAAAAAAAGTCAACATGCCTTACCATGCTTTATTTTTTCATCAGGAACAAGATCCGGCCGCCTTTGGAGACGAGGTTGCACGGGTCAGCCGCGAGATCCTTGAAGTCCGCTATACTCTTCTACCGTACCTGTACACTCTCTTCTACGAGGCACACGCCTTGGGGTCGACAGTGATGCGGCCACTTATGCACGAGTATAATATCAAGAAGTTTTCTATTATTTTCTATACAGTGTTACGGAAGCAGTTCAGGCGAAGAAAACGTGCCGGCATTAAGCCCTATATAATGAGATTGACGGATACTGCCAGAGGAAATAGTCAGAGTCTAGATGCCTTGACTTCACAAATTCCCCTTTTTGTTTCAATTGCCCCTTCAAAAAGTTTCCCATCGGATGACGTATTCTTTCTGGATAGGCAGGAACAAAACTGCAAATTCCAATATCGTAGACTGAAAATATCACACATTCCTCTTCGGCAAAAAAGTCTTGTTAACGTTAACTCTGAAACTTTCTGAGTGAAAAAATAAAAACAAAGAAAATTCAAAACCAAATACTTAGACTACGCATGAAAAATGAATCACAATTTAATGTTGCGCTCTGAGAGGATATAAATCAAGAAATGTAAAGACGAATGTGTACTCTGCGTTAAACATTCAAAGGATATAGCGGTACACGTGCCTTTGCTTTTGCGCCAAGTATAATGAATTTGGCTGTAACTTTCCGACGTTTCCTTCATCACAATTAAGATTCGTGAGTGATAAAGAGACGCACGGGATTGACAGGCAGTTCCTATGGGGTCCAGCCCTACTGATCACACCTGTCTTGGATGAGGTAGGCAATCGGTTACCTATATGCTGTGTACACTTGGTATTTGGGCCTATGAGGACCGTGATGATCTGCAGGAGGTTCGCATTAATTTCATTGGATGAAATTTTATGCGGCCTAAATTCTGTCAAACTTAAATACTTGCTGGTCGATAAGTAGTTTATTTTTTTTCAGGGATTTGTCACGGTTGAAGGTTACTTCCCCGATTGTCGTTGGTACGACTACTACACGGTAAATAAATATTTTCATGACACATTTTGAAAATCCGTTCATTGAATAATGCAAGGCGTCTGTATTAATGCATTTCTGATAATACAAACAAAAACCACATGTTTTCTTTAAAAACAGGTGAACCTTTTTTCTTTACTGAAATTATTCCTCACTAAAGCAGAGTCACAGTTCAGCTAGGAAGTCGTCTAGTTTTCTCAAGCTCAGTGGGGGCCTAGACACCATTCATTCACCTGTACTTGTTTGTCTTTAGGGTGCCGAGATGGCATCCTCATCACGTGGTACCTACGTCACTCTGTCTGCTCCCATGGATTACATTCCTTTACACGTGAGGGGTGGTTATATCATGGCGACACAAGAACCAGATGTCAACACTGTCAAGAGGTATAGGCCTAGCTGTATCATTCCCTACATGTCTACTTTTATACGGCGGAAATCAAACTATCAATTTTGAAGAAAAGCTCTCCTGCCATGATATCATATCGATTCAATTCTATGGCACACCCTTTAATAAAACGATAACTGATTTCAGTATAATTTCCGTTTCAAAAGTTTAGGACTTTGAACCTGAAGTGACTTCTTGATTTTTTTTCAGCCGAACCAAACCCATGGGTCTAATCGTGGCACTTGATGATAACAGCGAAGCACATGGAACACTGTTCTGGGACGACGGAGATTCGATTGGTGAGGAAAACGTTGAACCAAACTCATGGAATTGTTAAGCACTGTCCACGGATTATTTATTGATTATTCATTCATAAGAATAAGAATTCCGATTGGTTCTTGGTTTAATTATTTTTAAGGCATTCTTCTAATTATCCAACCATCATTTGCTTAAACTGAAAATGTTTTGTTTTGTTTATTTCAGACACCTACGAAAAAGGGGAATACTTCTTCGCTGAATTCACCGCCACCATTGTAAGATGGGACAACTGTTAACTTCATTCTTGATCTACGAATATCCAGCGTTTTCAAGTTGATTAATAACATACCTATACAACTCTCCGTTTCAGGACTGAACTCACAGTTATCACAACACTTTCAGATGTATCTACTCGCTCACTCAACCCGCCCCCCAATAATTTAGCTTTCGTTCCTCCTCAAAAAGTGAGCAAACTGTTTCGAGATTGTTTTACTCACCATCTCAATCTATCCATCAGTTTACTGACAACTTTGCATCGTCAAAGAGAGGTCCTGACACTTCGTTTCCTCCAACGGTTAAGTTTCTAGAATTCTGGTGCACACGATTTCACGAAATGTTATGTGCACAAGTCATACACTTAATCACCCGTGTGTGAGACCGTCTGGACGCGGCATCCGTGCCATGCAGTGAGTGAGACTGCATCTTCAATACAGCCTCTTCCCGCTGTTCTTATTAATTTTGCATTCCGGCTTTTGTAATACTGCACTCCTCCTCCAAACCTGACAGGGATCGTTGACCGGTACGATCAAGACTAACGGATACAGCGGGGTAAGCGGCCTCCTGTGGGGATCTGTTCGCCTCATGGGCGTGCCGTCTCCTGCTACCAGTGTCACCGTGAATGGATTGGCCCATACTGATTTCAGCTACAACAGTAGCACCAAGGTGAGGCACACGGCATATTAGCTTTCTGTTCAGCGAATTGGCGATAACAGATCTTCCAATACCACAAAGTTATGATACTTTTCAGAACAATTACAACAGTATAATTTGTTTCCCTCTACTCAGGAATGATTTTGTTTAACTTGCATTAACAGGAATTAAAGATCAACAATGCCGGTGTGACTGTCTCGATACCACTTTTCATCACTTGGAACTAAGATCACTCGCTACCGACTTCACCACTTGTCTTCGGATGCAATCTCATTGTCTAAAATTGCCTTTGCCTCATGCATGATTTTGATTAAATTTTGGGCGCCCTCTTATAATAATTTGAAATATATAATGCAACATTTCCATGCCAATGACGGAAGGTGCGTTACAAAGTCGACCTACGAATAAGGAAATTTAAAAGATTAAAAAGATTTTTCATTCATTATACCAACTGCTCAATAGCGCATCAAACTACCTTACGCGGTGACGCTAAAAATAAGAACCGGGCAAATATTGCATCGTTTAGCCAGTGTTACATTAAAAAGAAACAAAATTATTTTACATTATTTACATTAAAAATTGCAAATCTCTGTTCACCACGGCAATGCAAATGCCCAGTTGCCAAGTGCGGGAAACATTTTAACCCAAGGATAATTCCAAAAGGGGCCGTTGTCGCTGACCTGGATTCTATCTTGACCGTAACAAGATCCAGTATCGAAGTATTGTGGAGCAAGACCAAGAATGGCTTTAAATGTCAATAAAATGAGTTCAGATTTAATCCTGTATAAAACAAGCAACCAGTGCAGTTGATGTAATGTTGGTGATTTGTGTTCGAACTGCTTTTTAGGGTGGTTCCTTACCCTGGGCCCCTTGTGTCGTTGGCAAACCGTACAATAAAAATTGAACGTTACAGTAGTCCAGACAGCTGGTCATAAATGCGCCACAACACTGAAAGAGAATTGTGAGAAAGGTGTATAATGATGTGAGAAGAACGCTGAAAAACAGACACTTAAAACCCGCATGAACTAATTCACTGGTTTGTTACTGTGTCGGTGGTTCATTGATTGTGGACACTTACCAAGCAGTGCTAAGCCTTGGATAGCTCCACCCTTGGCCTTGACTATCAAGATTAATAGATCGCCCAATGTTTGAAGTCGCACAAATCGATTATCAAAAAGTCAAAATCTAATAACCGATGGTCCAGTAGGCGTAATCAATGTAGGCCTAGTATTATTTATTCTAGAGCAATGGCTAGTCCACTTCAGCATTGTACAATAAGCCAATAGAGGGCGCTCGTACCCAGAATAGAGCTTTTACATGATGCTGTCACGAAACTCAATTACATCACTACGTCCGCCGTGCAGACCATCAAATCATATTTATCCAGGCTGTTTGGATCATACTATAATTTGGTATTCTAATCCCATACACGTCCTGTTTCGTAAAAACGCACTTCAGTCAATTCATCGTTAATCAACTATCACTGGCCGAACGGATTTTGTTTAAAAACGGGAGGCTAACGCGAGAAAACTTCAATACCATTGCCTTACATGTGTCATGTTTTGTCGTATCGACCGAGCGACCGAGAGGGGGTGAGTGGGTAGTGGTTGTGGGGGGTGGGGGTATGGATTCTGCATGGAAGCAAGTACTCTGTATTCCTCTACGAGGTGCTTTTCAAAGGTTACAAACACCAGCCGAGTAGACAACTTTCCTTCTAGTGAGTTGTAACGCTCTAATGTTTAAGTTACAATCGTGTACATGTATAATATGTCGGTATGGTTGCCAGTGGGCACACTGGCGGGGGCATCTTTAAAATCCCTCATGGGTATTAGGCATAATATTTGATTAGTTCGGGAAAACATAACAATAGATAAATTTTTACATAAGCAACTCGCCGAGAACGTTGAGCATACCTGGCGGGATGTATCAAACGTAAAAGTGGTTTACAATAATTATCACGTTGACTTTTGCAGAAGGAAAGCCAGAAGGCAAGGGAAAAAAGGAGGAAGGCAGCTTTCGATTTTGATGTTGATGGCAAAGTTCGAAATAATTTATATACGCTTCATTTATTGACTTTGAAAGGGACCTTGACAAATCCGGGGCAAACGGTTGGTGGAGGTGTAGGGAATTTTGTGAACAGCGAACCCAAGATTTCACAAAACAATCACTTCATTCGTGTATGATATTGTTAAATGATTTTAGCGTGATAAATAAGTAAAAAATGCATATTTTGGACGATGGTTTTGTTTGTTTATCTACATAAAACGCCAATCATTGATAAGGTGATCAAAAAAATTGACTGGGTTCTTCTGAGGTGATAGGATAACTCAGATGGAATTTCAGGCTATTCGTGGTGAAAGACAGCAATGCGGGGAAAGGCTTGTGGTAGCACCATGCGAAGGAATATATCTCTCATGAGTATTTGTGGTTCTGGTTGTCTCCTGACGATGGACTGAGCACGCAGTCCGAACGTTGAGTATACTTCCGGTTCCGTTTTTCAGAACCACACATACTCATAAGAGATATATTCCTTCGCTTGGTGCTACCGCAAGCTTTTCCACCTATAACTTAGTTAATTGACTTTTTTTTGCTGGAGCCTTGGTAGGAAGAACGGTGTTACCACCCGCAAGAAACCAGAGGCAACAATTCGGCTGCTTCAGAAAGACTTAGGCTTTTTAAAAATTTCCTTCCTCCCCAAAGATGTACAAATCTCTCAGATTCAGCCTCAAATTAAAGATCGTCTAATTGAAAACGAAGAGGAAGAAGAAGTAGAAGAAACTGCCAAAAAAAAAAACTGAAAAAGACCAAAACAATAAATTTCGACCCCTCTCCCGAAACATTTGTTTGTGGAATCTGTCCTTTTACGATTTACGACAGGCCTCAGGCTATTATGGGAATGATGGATTTGGGCCGTGTGCCCTTGTTTGCGAAACTAGGCGTCATGTGACCACTCGGATTCATTGAATAAGCGTATTCTCACTTGATAACCCCTCAATATTTGTGATCAGTTGTATGTGTTAGGTATCAAATGACTGATGTTTAGTATTTAATGACATAATATTTATTATGTACATTTTAATGTCCAAGATTTTGTACTGGCAACCGGCCGGCCGACCGGTCATGGTTTGCACTTGTTGGCAAAAATTACGATTTTAGCCAGCAAAGGTCTATTTTTAAATAGCCCGCCCTCTGTTGGGCATTATCATATACCCCATAATGCACCATCTGCTCTCGCAATCCAACATGGCGACAGCGAGTTGAGGAAAAACGTAGCAATACAAGCCTGGAATAGAAGCTGATTTTTCTACCGCAACTTGCGGCATTTTCATTCTAAACATAACCGCAAAGAGGAACTAGCGCTGAGGAATTAAACGTGACCCCCTTCTCCTCCCAAAGTATATAGATTTGGCAGGGGAGGGGAAATCATGGCGGTTGTGTTTGAGCAAGGAGGCCGTTTGCAGGAGTTTCTGCATGGGCGTGAATCGGCAGGTTTAGTTTTTCATCAGTTGTTCGCACAGCAGGAAGAGCCAAAAGAGTAAGAAGATTAGACTTCACCCACTCATTTCCATGTTTTGATATTGGAGAAATTAAAGATTATTTATTGTGCAACTGAAATGTTCCTTATGTTATGATACTGTAGTACTAGTACTAGCAGGAAAACCAGATCAAATGTTTAGCCTAGGCCTAGCCCAGGTGGATTCCCTGACTGTAGGCCTACTAGTTACGGAGGGAGTCTGGGGTATAAAGGGTGCAAAATGGGGCGAAACTTTTGTAACTAAAATTTGCAACACTTCTACCTTTTCCAAGGAGCCAATTTCACGCCTGTAACTCCTATGCCCCCTTAGCCACATTTGGTGGGTGAAGAAATTCGACACATCACCACCAAAGAAAAGAACGGGAAAATGAAGTTGGACATAACGTTAATTCTTGCCATTGCTGTAGACTGTTTTCAGCCATTCTCCAATGCAGTTCGTACAGTGTGCGCGCGCAACTATTCGGCGTACAAGATTTCGAGCCACGTACACACACATCGAAACTACATGTTCTGACTGGAACCAGCGAAACTGAAGTCTAAACGAATCCACCGGTTTTGAAAATGCTCACTTTACAACAGCATGGTGGTTCTCAGCCACGAGTACCATTGATCTCCATGCTGAGTACACACAACCTCAGTCTGGGAGCGAGCCTGTGGCGTGCCTAGTTACCTGCACGCAAGCTGAGTCTACTACAGCCAGTACGGGAAAGTTAAACTTCACGAATTATACAAATCCTGGCCATTTTTGAGCATGTATTATGTGTTAACAGGTGGATTTAAAATAGACAGACAAAAGGTGTCCACAAAATTCGATAGAAGTTAAGGGACCCAGCAGTTCCGTGTAGAGGGGAGAGGGTATTATCCAGCAAGGTTTTGGCACATTTCTGTTGCTAGCAATTTAATAATATCTGTTGATTTGTTCCATTTCAAAAGTTATACTGAATACATTTTTTTAGAGATGGAGACTTTTCCAGAAAGAGCTGGCTAGATAAATATTTTTTAATAAACTAGACTGATATGAGAGTCAAAAACAGCGATTAACAATCATGATCTCTTGGGCCTGAATTTAAAAGCGAAAAATCACTCAGGCCTACTTTGAGGTTTAAAAACTTTGACACGGTCTACCTATCTGTCCATTGTCCTAAAATCCAAGTCGTCACTGCTAAAGTTACCAATTAGTCTGCTTATTGTATGTTTAGTTTACGAATAGAAAAGGAAAGGCAATCAACAGCACGGTTTGTGCATGATCGCTACTTACCGCATGTGCACGCGTCAGTACTACCTCTGCATACTGTTTTCCTGATCAGTTTTGCATTTCTCTCGCCTGTTCATCACGATCATTATGCCCAATGCAATGTAATCCCCTTTTTCTTCTTCAGTTATCAAGATAAGTTACTGTTTCATTTTAATAAAAATCGGATCTCTACAATATTGTGTATTTATACATCTTTAACCAAGAAAACTCTTCGAACAAATTAAACACGTTAATTAAACACTTCAAAGAGAGATCGTTGATGAACTTCTTCCCATACAACTACAAGAACCCTGCATATACAAAGCCTTCTACACTAACTGAGGTTATTCTTATCAGAATAAGCAGGTTGTGTCGCAAATTTATGTTCACAAACCGAAATTTAAAGCAGAACAAAATATGAACATTTTAGGGATAACCAATAGTGGATTCATTGGTCAGTCTGAAACCCCCGATCTGACACAAACATAACTGCATTTTTTATATTGGCTCGATGGCAGGCGGGTTAAAGCCTGGTACCAGTCACGGTCTCTGTGTAGCATGCAGGCGTGCAACAGACCTTTTCACTGGAAATCGAGCACGCATAGTGCGTACACGCAGCTTTGATCCCACGTGTGGGCACTTTACAACTCGAGAACGGATGAATTACGTCTACAAAAATAACATTGTCTCTCACTTATTTTCCTCAATTTTGCAGTCCATGGTTTGTTCTGAAATTCTTAAACCTCCCAGATGGATAGATAAGGCCACGAAGAAAAATTAGTTTCTTCAAAACGGTAACTCAAGAACAAATTAGAACCAATTTTGTGGTCGTTTTGTACCCAACTTTTATACCCTGGACGTCAGTCATAATAAAATGAAGACAACGTCCAACCTGGACGACCCTAGGCCTACCACTAGTGCAGTCATGCTGTTTTGTTAGTCATGTAGTAAGGCCATGAGGATGAACATTCCAGATTTCTGTCCGGACAATTTTGAAAACCCATGAGGCCTTTTCCATTATTCATTAGTTGGTGTGCATACTTCACATCAATAGCGAGTACACGTCCATGCAAAGGCAACCAACCTTGAAAGTAGACAAGTTCTCAGTCCATCTTGCATCATGTCATTTGTACACAAGTGCACTTCGGACTCCCTATTTATGTTGCAGCCATTTTTTATTAACCATTCTCGATGGGAAAAACAATGGTTTTTCTGAAATAATGACTTGTTGGAAAATAATGAAATTTTTGGGTGGCTATTTGTATTTCAGCGGTATGTGGGCAGTGGACTGAAATCCGGGATATTCATTCTCATGGCCAAAAAATCTAACCATCATGGCATTGATGGCCATTGACCTGTTCGGAGGTTGTTGCATTTATTATTGCACTCACGTGTAGGCAACGTGCAACCTTCCATTCACTTTGTAGGCCCACAAGGATTTGCATGTTTTCCTCATTTTTTGGCTGCAACATGATCATGATGATTAAAAAAAAACCCCTGCCCTTTGTGGTGTGCTGTGGGAGATATTCATCAGTCCATAGCGCATAAACAGTTAAATTTCAGGCACTTTTAGTGGTTTAGCCAATAATTCAGACTCTCACCATAGACCAAAACATTACTTTTGTCACTTTGAGTCCCGAGTGTCAAATATGGAACAGTCACCAACTGACCAATCAGAGAAGAACCGAGACTCAGTGATGTCATCCCAACCCTGAGAATGCTTAACTGTAATTTGTGAATGTTGGCTTACTCTACATGTACTTCTAGCACTGTGGCATGCTAGGCAGGTCTGCATATTATTTGTCACATGTACACATGTACTTAATAGACTTGGGTGCTTAAATTTGACAAGCACTCTCACAGGCGTGATACAGGTGCTGGAAAACTAACAGTTTAAGTGGACAAATTTAAGCATTAAATTTTTGAATATTTATCTCTGTGAGCCAAGTAATATTGTTTTAAATTGTTGCTGGTATTGTGCATGTAATTTGGCTGTCAACTGGTCAGTGTCATGTTGCATCATGAGCCATTAGTGTTCATTGCTTTCATGGCTTTATTCTGGGAAGCCTCAGGTCAGTACAGTATACCTGTTCATCATTCATATAATTGGAGCTGTCTTAAGATTGAATGCTGCTTTTATCTTTTATTCGGTTTGTAAGTGACTTCGTCACAAAGGTGGACACGCCACAATTTGCAGGCACTTTGTCACAAAGGTGGACGCGCCACGATTTGTAGGCTCCCATTGGACAATCGCTGAAGTTGCACGTTAAACTCTGGTTTCATGGTTCCAAGTACATGTACATAAACAGCGATCAGTGCATATAACCCTATGTACAGTGTATGTACAGTGGGCGTGGTTTAAACTGAAGTGATGTCACACTTATGAACTGGATAGGGATAGGGAATAGATGGCCCAATGTGGAAACTGCTAAAATCTAGTGATAGTTGGATTGCCCAAAATGGGACTGAATACTTTCACATGTGCACCAATGCATTCCTGAGAGTTTCATCATTCATAACATCATGATTGTAAAGCTTACTGAAATTATAAATTTGTCCATGTACGGCATCTTGAAAAAACTGAAGTACATGTACATATACATGTATGTTCTGGCATATTCTGGCTAGCCTGCTGCCTTCTTGGTTTGATCTGGTGCCTCCGAATTTGAGACGTCATGTATTTGTTATTGTGTGGCATCATCATCACCTGTGGATGCCCTGACTCGTCACCCTCTGCTGTGCCAGATCAAGCTGAGAGACTGGCAAGATAGCAAGAATGGGAAGTAGAAAAAAAACCCAAAACAGCCAAAACAAAACAAAAATACATCAGAAAAACTGAGGTGAAAAAAGAGAAAAAACTCAACCAGGCAATTCAAGAATAAAATACCGGTACAAGTTTGTGAGTTGGAACTTGTAACTTTAATTAAATGCATGTTGTTGACTTGCTACATCGTTCAGTTGACTGTGGTGTCTCCAAACATGTCTTTGTAATATTTGGCTGTGTCCGTATACTTCGTTATGGCTGCATATTTGTACAGCACACATACGGCATGCCCAGTGTCTACATGTAAGTGGCTGTGTACTTGTACAGGTAAACCACGTCAAATACATGTATGTTCAGTTCTCTTTCTCAACATGTCTGTTTTTTTTTTTACTTTTGAAAATTGGAATCATGAATGGTTGCTTGTCATTCAAAAAACAAAACCCCCCAAATGGAAACCATCTTGATAAACAAAAAAAAAAAGAAAAAAGAAAGAAAAACCCTCCTTGTTAAAAAAAAAACCCTGGACATGTACATGAACTGGTGTATTTTTGTTACCTGGCCGTGTTTAATTTTTGGATTGATTAGTAAAAACAAGCTGACCCAAATAAGCCAATTTTTTTTCTGCACATTTTATTTTCTGTGAGAAACAAGGTGATTTCACAGCATAATTAGTATGCTTAAAAATTGCACACACTGCAAGAGTCAGGAATAAACTTTTAAACTCAAAAACCTAATGAATATTTATTGCAACTTGAGAGGTTCCAATATTTTGTGTTGTAATTGGATAATAGTGAAGGAAAGTTACCAATATCTTTAGGGAGGGGGTAATGGGCAAAGTTTTATGTATTCAGTGTTTTTAATAATCTGCTTGTTTAAGAACTTCCCGTCAATCTTTACCTTAGATTTAAACAGCATAAAAATGAGAAAAAGTAAAATGTTTTCCAGATTTTCATGTTAAGAAATAGAAAACTCATACCAACATGGAACCTACATGTACATTGTATTGGCCCATCCGTCCCACATCTTCCCAAATCCTCCTTGTGTAAGTAGAGGTACATGTATTTGAAAGATTGATGTAGCATGGCAAAGATGCCTTGCCAGTTTTGAAGGATGTATTGTGTCAAGTTCTTGGGCATTGTCTCCTATGGGAAAAAATGGAGAATAAAAAAGAAAAAAATTGGGAGGGGGGGAGGCAAAGAAATGAAAACAAAATGATGAAATGGGTTGAAAATAACCTTTTTTTTTTAAGCTGGTTAGTAGTTTGTTCCCATGTGGAAATCTCACCCCTGGAAATAAAGTGGTTTACTTCCTCCCCTGAAAAAAAAAATCTCGATGATGCCCTTGGTCCTGGGCAAGCCGGAGGGTTGTGCTCACTGCTCAGCCAAGCGTAAATATACACTTTGATTATACTAGAAATCATCTGCTCTCCTCCATGATACCATTCACAGTGCCTCAATGTGCAAACTCTTCCTGCCTACAGATACTGAAGGAATTAGACAGTGGCCACACTTCCAAGCAATATACATGTACACAGGAAAATGTTTATGAATTGAATCTAAGATGCACAGTTATGGTACATTCTACTCGGAGGCAGGTTCCGAATTTTTGCAGGACTGATGTTGTGTCAGAACAAAGAGGCTCCAAGAATATGCGTTGAGTAACCTTGGGAACATATGCACGACATGCACATATCCAAACTGATGTATAGATTTTGCAAGGATGGAATGGACCTCTGTAATGATGACACCAAACTTTGCTTACGTGGTGTGGTGTTCAGTGGGTGTACATGTAGGCCCCACTGGCCCCCACTGACTCTAGAAGAAAGTGCAAGTGTAAAAAAAGTACATTGTACATGTCAACAGCACATGTACATGTGGGCCTATTGATTTTTTTACACTTATGTGTATACTGGTATGTGTTTGCATTTATGGTACATGTATATGTTATATTTATTATCTGAATTCACTGTTGTAGTAGCTTGGTTTCAGAGTTTGAGAAGTAGTTAAGTAGTTTCTGGCTGAAACAGATCCAGTAAAACAGATGTCAGTCAGTTGGTCAATTCTGCGTATTTCATTGGCACATACTTGTGCGTGCGTGCGAAGTTGAAGCTTTCTTGTAACTGGTTTACACAAATTAATAAGGCACACATACATGTTCTGGCACAGCTGGTTTGCCAGGATGTGTACACGTAGTGAAATCCGTGTGCCACCAGGCTGGCAATCTTGTCAGATGTTTGTTTACAGAAGTAGGGAAGTAACAGTCACAAGTGTCATGCGCGAGGGTAATTCACATTGGCTCTTAACACCTGTTCTTGCTGTTTCTGAATCATGGGGTTTTCTCAGTCACTACAGTTCCCCGAGCAATTAGGCACACTATTCAAAGTTAAATTGTGTAGAAGTCAATGGTCTTGTCTGAGCAAACAGGTGAAGAGAATAATTGTGGCCAGTAAATGTACCTGTGTATCATGTTCATACTCATGTAGATGTAACATGTCAATATTCGCCAATACATGTGTCTGGTACATACATGATGTACATGTACATGTACACGGATGTGATTCTGTCACTGTTTCTGGCTGAAAATATCAACTGTGTCATTTACATGTAGTTCTTGGCCCCTAACCGCACCATTGCCTCTGTGTAAGGCATTATGCTGTCGGCGGAGAAGTGTAAAAGGGAAACGAGAGCATACTTGATTCGAAGATTGAACTAGCAGATACCGTCTGTACATAGGAAACTTCAATCAGAGTTCCCAATCGTAAAAATCTTGGCGGGGTCAGATGAAATTTCAGCTAGAAGCTTTTGCCTGAGCCAGAGAGCGTTGATAGCCTGTGGTGTTTTGTGGCACATTGTCGTGTGCTGGGCTTAATCAATTTCCTGAAGGAAGGAAACGGCTTGAATTTGGAGTCATTTGTCCAAGTAAAAGAAACAAAATACTGCTCGGGGTGCATTTGTATTCAAAGTATTTCTTACTGGTTTTTTTTTTTGGTTTTATACGTTTGTATGCAGAAGACTGGGATGAAGGAAGAGAACTGTTTTTACCAGACATACATGTTGTATCTATTTATAACAACATTTTACAAACAGAACAAAATTGTATTGGATGTCATTTAATCAATTATTTTACCTCATTTGGAAAAAAACAAAACTGATCTCAACAAAACCATAGCCTCCTTTAGGGATGCAACTTTCAAGTAACCTACATGTAACTTTGTAAATTAAATATTAACCAAGCTCTCAACCAGAAGCTGATGCAAATGAGATTACAACAGCCGCAGTGACCAGCATTTTTATAATATGTCCCTTTGGATGCTTTTTCCAAACCCTGGTAAATCCAACCTCACCTGATTTGGGGTCAAATTCTGTAACATTGCATAATCAGACCAATAAGGCCATTTGTTCTCATTTCCAATGAATTTTGTAGGATTCAGTAGGATTTACAGTTTTCTGTTGTTGGATTCTATTAGATTCTGAAGGTTTAGTACTTTCTACTACAGTGGAACACCTCTGTAACGAACACGACCGGGTCCACGCTAAATGTTCGGTACAGCGGTTGTTCAGTGTAGCGAAATTTACTGCTGAACTTTTCGTTGCCATTTTGAATAGCGCCCTCTCTTGTCTAACTGAAGTGCACCCTCTTGTGATCCTATAATTTGCTGTTTTCTTGACGTTTTGCCATTGCATTCACGTTTAAGGATTCTAAAAATGTATCTGGTAATTATTTTGTTTTTTTCATTAAATCTTAAGTTACAAAATTGGTTGTACCTAGTTTTTCAGTTACGTAATTACAATTAACTCATCAACAACTGATGGCTTTTCCTTCTAATCCATGGTTAAATTATAGCCACTTGTCACTTTCCAACTTAAAAACGCGACCATTTTATCAAGCTGAGGTTTTGGAATTACAAACGGCAACTGCACAGTGTTCGGTAGGTTTTGTGCACAAAATGTTGTGAGCCAAGGACAATGTTCGGTACAACCGAATGTTCGGTATAGCGGTGTTCAGTATAGTGGCGTTCCACTGTATTGGATTCTTGTGGATTCAGTGGGCTTAACATTTTTTCTGTCTTGGGATTCTGTTGGATTGAGCAGGTGTTAAATATTCTGCCCTTGGAGTGTGTTGGCTTTACACTTTGTGCCACTGGATTCTGTTAGATTCTGTAGGATATAAAGGAAAATGGGTCAGGGATTTAAACAAGCAAGTAAAGTGAAAAGGATCTACAATAACTGAACTGGATTGCCTCCCAGAACAGTTGAGAGAGGGTTGACAGCACTTAGATTAGAAGAGAAACCTCCGTCTTTGCCTTTTTACCAGTAAAGTTGTGTTGAGCCTATGGTCTCGTGTTTCTTCCCACAGCTCATGAATGTGTTGTTATTGTTTCTTAATTTTTTGCAGGAAAAAGCTGAGCCATGCTAAGAAGAACAAGAAGGATGGCGGGGAGAAGGCCAAAAGCCCAGACAAAACAAAGGTACAAGCTGCCATGCTGACACTGCACCCATAATTGTGGAAAGTTGGGCAACAACCTTGCTTGACTAAGGAGTGATGTCTTCAAGAAAACAGTTGTTAATCTGCTCTGATTTTTTTTTTTTTCATTTTTATTTTTCGTTTTTTTTTCAGTGATTCCTTCTGTAAACTGGGTATCCCAATCAGCGCTGAAAAAAAAAAATCCCTGCTCTGGCAGAGCAGGGATTTTGAGTGTCAGTGGAGAAGTTCATCTCTCCTCTCAGCTGCATGTCAAACCTCAATGGGCATGAACTTGTGCTTTATGAAATTGAGTTTGCCAGTGGATTTATTACTGATGTTCCACATGCGTGATGAGTCAGTTGCGAGATTTTACAGTAAATTGCCAGAACTTTATCCGAATTCAGTATTCATCTAAGACTTTCTACACCCAGCTGTGTGCTGTCCTTTCTCGGTGGCAGGGGATTTTTGTAATTCATTTTATTTTCTTGAACTTTTGGAAATTCAGCACTGGATTTGTTCCAGTAGTGTTGTATGCTGTACAGGTAATACCATTTCAGGTAAAAGGACTCCACATAGGACGATATGATGAATCAATGGATGACCTATGATATTTAACTATAACTATCCGTATATTACTCAAAAAGCTCTGAGTCATTGTCAGAACTGGGCGGGGACATGCATTGAATTTGCTCAAGGCAATATTAGCTGAAACCGTGGACAGAGCCCCTGAAGTCAGGGAGAAGGGTGTCATTTACATGTACGTTGTTCACCAAGTTTTTATCCTTGTCAAGAAAATATTAAAAGAATTTGGAATCATCCCAATGTGTATCTGTCAGGAGTTTCAAAGAAATTTGGCCAGCTGGCATGCACCTTTCATATCGTTACATGATAATAGTACATATGTATATGTAGTTACTTGGAAGAGACTCTCAAGAGCTGCATGATATTTAGTGCTATACTGTGCAGCTCTCACAGGTATACATGTACTGTACATGTATGTCAGTATTGACCAGCATACCCATATTTGCCATCGTTGTCGGGGTTAAAACGTCCAGCTACTGTCAGGGTTGAAATGTGCCAGATTGACTGGTACCTACGGTAGTTGACACCACTGCGAGCCCAGCAGCGAGTCCTTGTTGGCAGCCATCCTATTCTGGGCTGCATTGTACCCTGAGCATTTCCTTTCGCTGTGTTTGAGTGTGTCGTATCAACTTCCTGCACCTTCTCCTTGCCTGCTTGTCATGAAGGCCTGTGAGTAATTCAGGGGGAATTTTTGGACTGGTGCCGAAAAAGAAAACCCTGTTTGCATGTGAATAATGGCCTCCTGTCAGGGTCTGTTCTTGACAGTGAGTGATCTCTCTTGCTTTTTTGGGACTGCTACAACATTTAATGTCCTTGCGTATGTACCTGACTACACGTATGTTTTTTTTTGTACGGTACTTCAGGATTATGCATCATGAGTCAACCTCGTTCACTGGAAAGTGTAGGAGAAATTGTCCCTCTTGAAGGTTATGTACAGTTAAAAATTACTGATTGATTGTCAAACCATTTGACACTCAAGGATGCGTTTTGCAGGGTACGGTACACGAACCTACCCTGGAGAATGGCTTTAGTTTTGGCTGTCTGCCCCTACTATTTAAAATGACAAGATGTCATTTGCATGCATGTACATACAACTGTACATATAGCTATGATTGTAGCCTCTTTAGAATAGTTTGTGCGAGATTGGTACTGTACATGTATGTTTCCCATAGCAATGTTATCTTTTGGTTGACTTCAAGAGTGTTGCAATGCGATATTTGCCATAAAGACTTCCCGTGCCACACAGGCGGGTAAGGTACAGGTCAACTTTCAGGGACTCGCCACACTCGGTGTGTGTGCAAAACCAATGGGAAATGTTGCTGCCTGAGGGCCAACATGTTCAGCTTTGTCAGTATGCATTGACGCACTCTCTGTCTTACTGATTAGTTGAAGTGATTTGCTTCAGTTCCTAGTAACATATGAAGCAATTGATGTGGTATAACGATGCATAAATTTGGAATGCACATGTATAGCTGTGGTTCCGAAGAAAGGGAACACCCATGCAGTCGGCTGGTTGTTGTATGTAGGCTACCGGTACATGTAATCCTGTTGTGTCATTAGCTTTGTACGGGGCCACTAGAGGGTGCTGTTTGGCCCATGCAGACGGGCGAAGTGAGGCAGAGGCTGGTTGGAAAAAACATTGCCTGTGACCTGCGGATAGGAATAATGCAGGCATCCATGGGAAGTGGCTGCCACTGCTCACAAATGGCTTACACGTACATGTATGTGTAGCACAGGATTCATGTAGGTGTGCCCGCTATTTCCATCCACGGCTGAAACATTCTGACTTAGCTTTTGAGTGTTAGCGTAGAAAAGTGGCAAGTTAAGATATCTAAGAGGGCCTAAATATGCCTACATGTAGGCCTACTCAGTCATGTGGCTCAGTCATGTGGCTTGTCATACATGTACATGTACATTGTACCTGTACATACATGTACCTTGTGATATTTGTTTTTAGAATTTGAATGTGTGGAGTGGTGCACTGCAGATACTCTTCAGAGGAAATCATTGCTGTTAAAGCACAAGCACATGTCTCCTGAGATGTACCGTACATTAACTCCAAGGGCCACTTGATATGATCTCACTTGCCTTCACTTCAAATACAGTGATCAAAACTTGCCATCAGTTATCCATGGAGATGAAGTTGTATAATTTGCGTCCTGGATGTGAGTTTTGTGAACACTTTTGTATACATGTGCGTTACCAACAATATTATTAAGATTCTTTGATTTAGTATACATGTAAGCTTAACATGTATAATTCTCCCAGCATCTTCTGTTTAGGTTTTCTGTGTGAAGAGGTTTTGAGAGTTTCTTGCCTTCCTGAAATAAATGACACATTACTGGCACAGTCAAGCATCGCTACAGTTAGAAAACACACAACATCTAATGCAGTCCACAACCAACCAGGGCAAGTTTGAGCGGTGACTACAGTTGAACCGTAGTTTGATCTGTGTCACTTGAATGCTGAATTATTTCGACCATCCAATTGACCATCTTTAACATGGTCACACCGCTGGTTATCAATAGCCGATGTATTTTTGTGAGGACAGAGGGAAATAATGAAAATAATTGTGCAAGATGCCACTGACCGTGGCAAACATGATTGACATTGAGATCTGACGAAATAGTTCAACTGTACATGTAGGGTTCTTGTCCTAGTGTGACTTTATTGCGTTTGTGCTTTGTTAAGGCTAGGCAGTTGACCAGAGATGGAACTACATGCATAGTTCATGCCAAACTTGTCCTTATTTGATTAACAATCTTTTCAAGTATTTCCATGTACAGTGGTTCCCAGTGTCTGTAATATTTGTGTAGTCTGCCCAACACAGTCAGCTGTAACACTGCTCATTGTCCAAACAATTACAGGGAATGAAAGCAGGCTTGTTGGAGCCTTGTCAGACCACTGTAGGGCTTTTTCTTGTGGTTTGTTTTGAACAAACTTTGTTTTTGCTGATAGAGAGAAATTTAGGCTTAAGGAAATTCAAAGGTTCTTTTGCATGTACCATGAAATGCAATCTGGATACGTGTACATGTACCTGGCCTGTAGTAATGCTTTTTGATTTAAACTGTTTTTTTTTCTGAAGGAGCAGACAGTAGTGTGTGGAAAAGGATGCAACTGCCACAAATGCAGATCATTGAGTTACATGTGACAATTCTATCGTACATTGAGCCAGTGATATTCCTCTGCAGAGCTACAGACAGTAGGCAGAAGTTGGCAGAAATTAACTCCAAATTCATCTGCCATGCAATTTGTTGTGGAGTAGACTCCTTGGCTGTTCATGGCCATGACGTACAATATTTGAAGAGTAACCCTGATTTAATTAATGTGTAATTATTACAGGACTCTTCAAAACCAACCCCAAACCTTCAATACGGGTTACGATTTGCTTTTGAAGTCAGGAATAGAAATCAGAAATAAAAAATAAGGAACTTTCACATACATCCACACGTATGCTCTCTTTGGTTCAATTATTTGGGGATCATTCAGGATCCTAAAAAATTGTCTGTCCAGTAGAGCTGCCAGTCAGAGAAACTGGTAATTTGTCACTTGATTGAAGTTCATGTGTGTATGTCATGTACATGTGTATGTGGGCCAGGCATTTTAAAACAAGTCAAGAATGAGTCGTCAGACCGTACACAATTGATCAGCCACAGGGCTGCCAGCTGTCCTCGAATTGACTGTATGGTTTGAGGCATGAACGTACATGTACATAGTACAACCTGCAGAAATAATCTGTGTGTATGTACGCATATGCACAGGTGCCTTGCATCCAAGGCATTTTATGGGCTTGTGTAACAGAGCATCAGAGTGATTCAGGCTGAATCACTCATGTTTGGAAGCTGGCCCCGTCTTGTGCGCAGTTGAGCGTGGCGGGGTGAGGGGAGGGGGCGAGAGAAGATAAGTCTCATTATTCAGCACCCAGGTGCAAGGACAACTCAAGGCATGTGTGCAAGGACAACTCCCTGTCATTGCTCAAACTCACGAGATATCCCTGCTCTCGGTCTCAGTGGGGTAATAGTATTAAGGAAGGGGTGGAGGGTTCATGCACGTGAAATTAAGTGGGGGGTTGGAGGGAAATTGTCGCCAATGTGGTTGGTTCCTTACTCAGAGGAGAAAAGGCTTTGGAGAAACCAGTGTCTCTGATTTTATGCCGTGTGAAAAGTGAAACTCGATGCCCTACTCAGGAGAATATGATTGGGGAAAATCAATGCATGATACAATTACCACACACTAACTTAGCATTGAAATCCAGTACCCCCCTCTTTTTATTTTGTTGTTTGGTGTGGATATGTAATGCATGTCTGTATGTGAAATGCTAATCTGCATTTTCAATAGTAATACGATACATGTGCATATCGTACTATCGCAACGCATCCAGGCTTGTGCGTGGGATAGTATTCTTGCCTTGGCTGCCGGTGTGATTGAGATGTTTGATTAATAAGGTGTCTGTAGACACAAGACGCTGTCCTTGTGTTATTCTTACCACTGCTTGTCAAGAAGATCCCATGTTAGAAGACAAATGTACACGGTTGCATACGTGAACATTTACCGGTATGTATACATGTACATGTCTGAGGTAAAATATTGAATAAAATTTTCTGAGCAAGAATTGCTCTGTACATGAGGCTAACAAGGGACTTCAGTATTTTGTTTACTTTGTTTTGGGAACACATTAGAGGTTTATTTTGGTTTATTTTTTACCCACACTAAGTTTCCTCTTGATTTAAAGTATAGACAAATGACTGTACTGCTATGGTACATAGATGCATGTACACATGTTGGTGCACATGTACCATAAATGTGTATGCTCGTGTACAGTAATTAACCATTGAATTTTAATTTTCCCGGCCAAAATGCTCACTGGTACGTGTAATTAAATTGATGGCTCTTCTAGCTTGCACATGTGCTGTAGCCCAAAGGCCCGAATAAAACCTGGGCAGAAGAGGTAAAAGAAGAACTTTCCAGTTGTAGAGGTGGGAGGAAAATTATGGAGTACACGAAGTAAGGTATTCCAAACTGCATTGGTGGGATTCGAGCCCTGGGTCACAGAGATGGAAGGTGAAGAAAGTACATGTACATGCCTCAGCCAGCAAACCTGGCTTCCTTTCAATTTGAGGGTAATCCAGGACCTACCAGTACATTGTGTCATCTCTCAAACAAAACCTTGAATGCATCTTTGACCAAGGTTTGGGTTGCACCATGACTTGTTATTAACCTGTGTCTGTCACATACATGTACATGTGTACATGTATGTGTATCTGTAATCATATTCAGAATACATGCTTGTCATCACTGATATTCACGAATTCCACCAGGGAACTTTAAAGGAACGTGGGAAAAAATCTTTAGAAAAGATCAACCAACAGAGAGTACATGTATGCATTCAACAGAGTTACCCGCACATGTACATCTTCATGGTTGTAAAGACATGAACATGTGCATGATATACATGATATACATATATCCCCGGTATGTTCATGTACATCAGCTGTACAGTACACAGCTTACCAGTTTCCTTTTCACTATCAGATTGGGGTAATTGACGATGGACTATTCACAAAGGACAAACGTGCACTCCGCCAACCCGCGCATACATGTACATGTATAATATACATGTACACATACTCAAAAATTATGTTTGTCCCCGGAAGCAGAATTATGAATGAACAGCCTGCACTGCCGCCGAATGAAAGGGAAGTTGCTTGCTCTGCCCTTGTTGCATGTAGGATGTGAGCTTGGTCGAGGGGAGGGGGGACCCAACTGCATCATCGATTTACTTCCACATCAGAGACTGACAGCCGCGGTGTGGAATGCTCTCTGTGTGCTATGGGGATGCCTCCTCGACCGCTGGATGAACCCAACCAGGCAGTGATGAGGATGGTTTATATTTCTGGTCACAAATATTGTCCCTTGCCCTAGAATAAATCTTTTTTTGAGGGGTGGCCATCAACAATTAAATTAAGTCCTGAATGTATTTTAAGGTAAATCAAAAATGCTAGGAAGCCTCAGGTTCCAGTATGTCAAATACATAAGTTAGAATTTATTGTGAAAGAAATTTAATGTTTAATGTCCAGATGGTTTTTGTACATGTGTGTACATTTCATTGCACATATTGGACAGAAACCAAGACTCTAAAGTCAGTGATGTCTTCCATTAATTTTCCCATCTTGTTTTGGATTTAAATTTTGCTAATTACGTGGGCAACCAAGTTCATCCTCAATGGGAATGCAATATGGCATTACTGGTGAAAAGCAGTCAGAATGACCCATGCTAATCTCTTCCTTTATCCCTGCAAAGATGTAATCCTTCCCCTCGGCGTAATATGCATTGACCCCCTCCGCGTCAGTGATCAGTACTGCACTGCAGTCCCTGTGCATGAATGTACACTTTTAAGGGACTGCCGGGGAAACCTGACTCATTCCACATTATGAAGCTTGACTACTGTACATTTTATCTTGGGCTAAACATCTCTAGAGTCTGTACTGTCCACCTGCTTCAGAGATTATGTGCTTGGTTTTCTAAGAACAAATCGCAGGTTGGAAAAAATGGTCAAATGAAAGCAATTTGTGCTTGAACAGAAGGAAATAGTCCCCAATGTATACTTGTATCAGGTCATTGCAATATTTGGTATTTATGTACCGTACATGTACTCTTGAGTATCCTTTTTCATACAATAGAAAGAGTGTAGTCATACATTCTTAATTTTTTTAAATTCATGCTGGCTACTTTGCAATTCAGACCCATTTCTATCATTTTAAGTGTTCAAGAAGTCACTTCGAGAGCTAAGCCTTGGTTGGCGAAAACAAACAAAACAAGTTTTTTTTCTGAACAAATTATCCTCTGCATTTGACCATTTTCCACATTTCAGTTATAGAGGTATCCTATTTTCACAGACTGCATCGAAGATCCTCATATTAAGAGGATTTTGTCAAATGAATCCAGACAACAGGTTGATCGACTTGCTGCACTGATGGGCAATTTGAGGAAAATCAAATTGCCAGCTTCTATTCAAAGTCATGATTTGAAATGGACTGCTTCCTTGAGTCCTAGAAGCTTCATGCTTTTAGCCCATGTCCATAAATCTTTCAAAGACGGGTCATACTTAGGCAAGCCCTAAAATTCCACGGAGCATGCCCCCCCCCAAATTGATTTTGTAAATAATCATAATGGTCAGGGACAGTGGTGGGAGTTTAACCCCAATCATCGGGCATCCATTAAGATTGGTACCAAAGTTTGTTTATTTTTCAAATCATGGCTTCGCCTCTGCTGTGGCCTCATCTTGAGTTCCACGGTTTTGAATGCAAATTATCTAAATAAAAGTTCTTCAAATATGGGCCTTGTATGCGACAATTGGCTTTTTTCTGTTTGATACTGCGCTGGCTGCGGCTTGAAATTACACATGACTCTGTGGGATGTGGCTGTAGTCACAGCCATGGACTGCGTAATTGCAAGCCACAGTCAGGTAAATGGGACACAGCCTAAACTCATGAAACTAAAGCCTGAAGTCAAAGTCAGAGGCAATAACCAGGATTTGGGAAAACTGCCAGTATGTTTGTCGAGTACTGTCATGGAATCAGCATCATGGAACCCCTCTGTTTTTACTTCATACAGGATGTCATGCCCCAGTTTTATATCAGTGCAAAGGACATTCCAAATGTATATTTTTTCCATCCTTAGAGATCTTGCCTTTATTACAGTAGAAATATACATCAAATTAAAGTTTACTTTTTGTTTTAAACTCCATCCTACAGAAGGAGGTCAACCCAGACTCCATCCGCTTCCAGCCCCCAAACATCGAGCTGCAGGGCAACGCCTCGGCCTTCTGCATCTACGCCACGGTACGGGAGTACGTGCTGGAAAGAGACACCATGGAGCGGGAGTTGATCCTAATGAGGGCCAACTCGGCCACCGGAAAAGGAGAGGAGTCCGGCTGCGAGGGGGAGGAAGCGGCCAAGACGGAGGACACTCTCCGATTTCATGTACCCAAGGTAAGACTACCCTCAACCACTGCGGATTACCGTTTCTGCCAGAGGCTGTTTAACGGAACTCTACTGCAGAGAACTTGGGCAAGTTGTCACAAGGGATGCAAGATGCTGGGGACAAAACTGAAGGTACCATGCATCCTCAAGGAATTAATAAAACATTGCACATAGCATACTAGTTAACATTGGTTTTGTTACATTGCACTGTTTGCAATGGATCGGAGGTCACCATAAACTGGTTTACTGTCACAACGTGTCATGTTGGACGTACAGGCCTTGTATTTAAGCAGGTGTGTCAAAGGATAATATATCAGTCTCTACCTTGTGTTCTTCTACCGGGAAGATTGTTGAGCAAACTTCAGCAAAGTCGTTCGTTTAAGAGGTCGCATGACGCTTATGTCTAGGGATCAACCGATGATCAGATCGGACATTGGATCAGGCTGATGTTTGGCAACATCTGCAAAACATCGGATGGGCAAAATTTGATCTTCCTTGCCGATATGGGTGCCGATGTTAACTTGAAGAAAAGAACGAACTCTGCACTCAATTTTGGCAAATACAAATCTCATATTATGATATGAGCGTGAATAATACCAGGGTTTTTTCATTTGGTGAGATAAATGAATAGTTATACCGTTAAACCCACATAAAGTATCCCTGAAAATTACATCTGCACAATCTGTGCTGCAACCACTCAACGCACAGACTACGCACCCAAGGATCAGTCAGTGTACATGTTTACCATTTCCATTGACCCCCATGAAAAGAGCCAGGGAACTACACCTCGTGTGGCCAGTCTGAAGGAAGCCCACGATTTAGCCTTTACTCAAGGCGTGCGTGGCTACCTGGACACATGACGTGCGTCTCTGCCGTTGGCATGACGGAGACACCAACGTGAGTGGCGAAGCCTTGAGCCAAGCATGGTGCACCGGTGCCATGCTTGCCTTGACTAAAGGCAAGCCGTGATTCAGCCCGAGGTGCTGTGTGTCTGTTCTGCATGTATGCACTGCTTGCGTTGGGTTTGAATACAATGGAGCACTATCGGTATCGTGTGAGCGGTGATGTGATGTACACAATAAGCCATTTGCAAGTTAAACTTGAATGAAATCTGGTACACTGAGTTATTTGATTGCACACAAAAGTAACAATTTTAATTCCCCAGACTAAAGACGCTGTTGCTATACCTGGTGATTCGGGGCAAGCTGTTGCCTAGCGACCACCATCTCTAGAATGGACTGGTTCCTTTGTGCCCTTCTTTTCTATTGAGAACAGTGTATTGGTGCAAGGCATCTCTTACGTAACTGAGCAAAAGTTTGTCCCAAATCACAAGGTGTAGCAACAGTGTTTTTAGTATGGAGAATTCAATTTATTATGTCCCTGTGAATTTAAAGAACTCTGAGTACCAGATTTTATTCAAAGGTCACTCGCAAAAGGCTTATTCTCTCACCTCAATGACAGTAAAGGCGAAAACCTAATCCTATTACCAGTAATGTGTAAACCGACATTTGAATTTTAAGGGAGTACACTGGTTTTTGCGTTGGTATGAACAGGCCCACATGTACCGGTACATGTACATGTACATTCTGTTAAGGTTGCATTTTCAGTTATTGTTGGTAAAGCATCAGATCGGATCGGACATTGGCCAGTGTTCCGCTTAAAACATTGGACATTGGCAGTTAAAACCTACATGTACATCGGTTGATCCTTACTTAGTCCTTTTCCATGGAACAAATTCTGTCATGTGACTTACATGTATGTGCCCTTTTACCATGTGTCATTATGGCATAATTGTGCAATATTTCAACTTAATGTTGGGGGTATACTGAAGCAGAAACAAAATATTTTAAGTTGGAACAATACAAAAAATTGACCTTTGTGACCTAATTTTGCTCATATGCCCTTCTGCCAGGTACCCAACGATTTCATGTTTGAATCTGCATAGCTTAAAATGTTAACAATGAAGAAAAATTAATTTCAAACATCACACCCCACATTACAGTCTTTACTTCATCTGTCATCTTAATGAATGCAATACAATCTACACGTACCTGTAGGCAGTTCCTGTTACGTCTTGATTGAATCCCAGTTTGTCCCAGGTGCTTGACTGAGTTGGTAGATTACATCTACCGGCTGCTATAACCTTTGATGTCATTGCATTCTGTTGGATTTTTATGATTTATGAGGGCCTTGGGGAAAACCTAGCTCAGAAGAATTACCATTCATTGTCGTAAAGTAAACATGCACGTATGCTGCAAAAAGTGGAACAATGTTCCATCATGAGATTTGTCCCTCTGCCACTGAAAATAAGCCTGTGTTGTTTGTGCTCCTAATGTGCCCCCTTGCGAAGTGCCAAGGAAAGCGTGTATTCAGAGGCCCATGCTTGTAGTTATAAACAAATCCCAACACAACTTAAATCTGCTCTTGTTGACCGCTGTTGTAGGTTGTCGGTATTGGGTTGCGTAGTGTGTTTGTCCTCATCAGGGATACCCACAGCTCTTACCCGGTTCTGTGTGCCCGTGCCCTGCAAGCCCTGTTGGATATGCTACAGGGGCAGACACCAGAGGGCCTTGCCAGGGAGCCCGATGACATGATCGGTAAGCAGTTGTTTTTTTTCTCAGTAGCATGTACTAGTGTTTTAGTTGAGACCAAGAAGCCGTAGACCAAAGTCTAGAGTTTAAAGACCAAGACACAGACCTGGAATCCTTAAATATCCCAGATGGAAACCACAGGGTGCCAAGACTGACATTGAAACTGGTCAAAAACTTATCTCAAGACCAGTCTCAAGACCTACATTGTACATGTACAACACTGGCTCCTTGAACAAGTTTGTCACTCCCCAAATTACGGGGAGCTGCATGTAATGCTGACAATCCATCCCATTACCATCTGACATACGGTATGTATGCTGTGGCAGTGATCAAACTTGCTAATGAGGGCTGTTTCCATCTGGTCCTCATAGATTATGATAAGCTAAGCTGGAAACAATCTGTGGTTGTTGCTTATTTGACATCATTTCCATAATTTCTTAAAACTGTACCTAAGTTGACTATATACGAAACATTCTCTCGCTTTTACATCTTATGGTGTCTAATTCATGTTATTACATGTAATAGCTTTTATACTGATGCCCATTATACCAGAGCCCGATTTTTTTTTACCTGTTGAGCAGAAAAGATTTCTTAGCACATTTAGGTGGTAAGTGAAGATCTTCCAGGTACGTGTACCACTTACAAGCAGCGTGTACTACATGACTTTTTTGGTGGTAAACTTGTTTGTGCTTGAGCACGAATCTTTTGTGCTTAACATGTCCATGTCGTTAGTGTGAATTGCATTTTTGAACCAAGGGTAGTAATTATTTAGCCACAGCCTGCATTAACACAAACGTCTGCAGGAAGCAGCTGCAGCTTCCAGGGGGACTCCAGTCATTTTCTGGCATACATACGGCAAAGTATTTAAATGTTGATGAAACTACAATCACAGGTCTGCTTGTCGTTTTGGCAGATTCCCTGTTTGAGCTGCTACTGGACCTGGCCATCGACCACCGGCAGGAGGTCCCTGAGAGCCACGGCCTGCCCTCCATCTCCTCCCTGAGCTGTGCGTGCCTCCTCAGCCTCATCATCGCCAGCGGCAACACAGGCAAGATGTTGGCGGGCATAGCGGCCATCCTCATGAGCACAGGCAGGCCCTCCCAGCAAGCTTTCAAGGTGGGTGACAGGGGGACCAGCTCCATATTGTCATCGTTTTTCTGTCATATGCTCATGCTTTGTGGAATCTGTAGTGTTTTACAGTCGTGAGTATGTATATGTATTTTTATATTTATGCAGTATTACATTTATGTGCAATTTAGCCTCTTGCTTTGAGACACGATGTTAATAAACCAGTTATTGAATTGAGTGCTTAGTTGGGAAGTCTATTCTGTGATATGGTGTAAACTCCATTAAAACTCAGAGGTGTTGATGTGCAGTGTTTGACAGTGATGCATGCAAACTGGTCTAGGGGTCAGGCAGGTACCCTATCTTATGCATTAACTGCTCATTGTCTTTATTAGTACAGCGGGCTACTTTAAAGTCCATTATCCCTAACCTTCCCCAACCACACAGAATTAAACAGTAGTAAAGTGTTTAATTCTGTGGGGATAGGTCTGGTAGGCCCAGACAGCTGGCTTTTGCATTGTGTTTGACATACCTCAGAAAAGTCCAACAGCCTCTGTGCACAAAGTCCCATTTGTGCACAGAGGCTGTGCCCCATTCACACAAAGTTAAAGTCCCATATGGGTGTTTAACTTTGTGTGAATGGGGAAGGTTAGGTCCAGCAACCCCTGGGCAGTTAGGGTTAAGGAAACTCTTGGCAATTTATAGTACTTATTGAGAGATGCTTATGTGTACTAGTACTTCTATCCATGGTTGTATGTTATATGGTGGCCCAGATAAGACTTGCATTTACAAGATGGACAGCTACAGTCATTATGCTTTAAGTATATACACATATTTATGAGTTTGAGTCATGTCAACTTTAATTATCATTGATCAAATAATGGAAACTGCAGTTCATATTCAAGATGATAGTTTTGGACAAAATTAATTGTGTAATTTTTGGCACCAGTAGTTCTCTTTGAAAACTAGAGTTTTTTGACTAGTGGAGGTACATTGTAGTAATTTTCGTTGAAGAAGTTTAGTTCTGTGTCAAGGTTATTTTGTTTGGTTTTGTTTGCAGGTTCCTTCTATTCTGTCAAGTCTACAGCGTAGCGTACATGCTGTTCTACTTGGCAAAACGCACTTCCCTGATTGGTTAACATCTGGCATTCCCAACCAGTCACAGCTGGACTCATGGGAGGTGCAAAACATAGATATAGGTGAGTTGAAAGGATGAGTGTGTAAGGTGGTTTTGTGCAACGTATCAATACAAGCGCTATTAAGTGGATTGTGCTAGTTGAGAAACCAAAATACTGGGTGGTTGTAAATTTGACCCACTGTGAATCTGTGAATGTGCAGTGTTTGATTGGCACTGACTACCTTGGCAAGCAGCCAATCAGGTAGGCAGTTAGTCAGCCAGCCAGCCAGCCTGCCTGCCAGCTAGCTAACCGGTCAGCTAACCAGCCAAGACCTATAAAAGCAGCGCATATTTGAACTGCAGTTGCTGTGCAAACATTAAATGTGGTACTTAAACGGTACCCACATGCTTTTTTCTTTTCAGATGCATGCTGTGACAGTAACAGTGCAATAGCCAGCGATGGTTCTTACTTATACATACACACTAACACAGGCCTGTACAAGGCTGGCTCAGGATACTCAAGCACAATCAAGGTAAGGCAGTTCCTCTTGGCTTTGATGCAGAATGGTACCATCCAGTGTCATTTAGTGAACTCTGTTAATACACAGCTGTATCTAATATTTCAAACACTTGAATAGAATATGTGGATGTTCGCCCCGGCACTGTTGAAATGTTATTAGGAAACACTGTCGGGACTTTCCTGGAGACGGTAAGAACAAATTGTTTGTCTAGTTTGCTTGGGCGGGATTGTGAAACTGGCCACCTTCTCCACACAAAGGTTCTGCCCATGAGATCACAAACCAATTTTAATGGCAAAATTGTAACAAGCATTATACATTTAGGCTTGCTTCTAGTGGTAAATGAATTGTATGAGAAAAGCCTTATTGTATCAGAAAACCCATCAAGGCCCGGGATATTAGAGACCATTAGAAATGGTGCATATGGGGGAGACGTTTTCAGCTGGGAAAGGTTGGGTCGTTATATTACTGTTTTGTGCACATTGATGTGAAATACACATTGCTTACAGTGCTAGCGTTAAAAGAACCACATGGAGGCATTTTTTAATTGCCCATTTTCTGAGCCACATACGTACCTAGCATGCATACCATCTCCGTTGGTATTTGATGGCTGACTCCGTGCTTCATCCAATTCAAGGGGCCCTCCAGCCTTGCAATTATCAAGTCCTGATTTGGGCTCTTACAGACCCTTACATTGTAGTTCTCACTACCTAAATTTGGTCCTGTGCAACTTGAGCAGCGTCGCATACCGTTGAAGCGCAATATTTAACAGTCTCTTTTGGTCCTGTGTCGCAGGGTCATATTTACGCAGCCAACCGCGAGTTCCACCCCCACGAGCGAGGCTGGCTGGCAATAGCCAGAGGGCAGCTGCTGTACAAGAACGCCGCGCGGGATCACGGCGGGGCCGGGTGTACGGTGGTCGTAGTGGACGTCGACACCCTGAAGGAGATGGGGACCATTGAAATCCCCATCCTTGGTAGGTGGAATTCTTTTCATTTTTAAATATTTGTCTGGTGAGGTAGGAGTCCGAACAAAATGACCAAAGGTTGTAACATAATTCAAATGAAACAGATCGAAAGTGTAGAGTTTACGTAAGCATACGCATGCAACTGTTTACTTCTGCATTAAGTCTTGATTTTTTTAATGAAAAGAAATATATTGCAGAGTGGGAAGATTACAGAGTAATGGATGTGATTTCATATTCCATAACAGGTGGCACTTCAGCATCTCTTCTTTTCAGTGATAGCGAGAGCATTGGGTGTATGTCGGCTTTAAATGATGTAAGTCTTTTTAGCTTAACATTGTGTGTAAATGTACTTTCTAAAACCTGTCACAATATATATGTTTTGTTAGCATCTCTTCAGAAAACCAGAAGGAACTTTTGATTTATCTCAAGATGTGGTTTTAAATTTTTCTTTTTAATCTCAGGACTCCTTTGTGGTTCAAAGCTTCAACCCACAGACCTCACCCATGTCAAAGATCGGGGAGTTGCCCGTGAAACTGGCCCGGAAATCCCTCCTTGCATATGGCCCATGGCCAGCCAGCAGCAACAAGGAACCTCACATGGAGAAACAAGAGATCGGTAATTAGTGGACATCTCTGGCCATTTAGGTTTGTTGGGGCATGGAGGCCTGTAAATGCCTGGAGGCATCTAAAGGCTCCAAAGACCCCTGAATGCCTGGAGGCATCTTTGGGTTTGGAAGCCTCTTAAAATTGAGAGACTGCTGAAGGCCTCTGAGGGTCACAAGACCTTTGAAGTGCCCTGGAGGCATCTTTAGGGTTTGGAAGCCTCTTAAAATTGAGAGACTGCTGAAGGCCCCTGAAGATCACAAGACCTCTGAAGTGCCCTGGAGGCATCTTTAGGGTTTGGAAGCCTCTTAAGATCTGGAGACTGCCGCAGACCTCTGTAGGCCGCAAGACCTCTGAAGGCCTAGTGGCTTCTAGAAGCCCGGATTTCTCTTAAGGCCTGTAGGTCTCTTTGGGTCCCAGAGGCATCTGAAGTATGTTTGGAAGTCAAGACAACCATGCCTGCTTGTTGTTTGACCGCAGCGCATGCTCTGTGCTGGCATGGTGTCTCAGCCCATGGCTATGCTTCCTATAGTAACCCTGGAGGTTTCTGAAATCATTACTAGAGATGTGGTGTTGGTTTTCGTTCCCCTCCAGACATCTCTGCTTCTGTTTTCATTGACCCAGTGCCCGAGATGTTCCAAATACTTTTCTGCCACTGTTGTTTTGTCCTCCCAACAGAAACCGGAGGAAGCAGCGAGTGCATGTACATAGCGGCTGGCAAAGAGTTCTCGCTGATCAGAACCAACTCTGGAAAGGTATGCGCACAGTCATCTTTATTTTTGTCAGGATAAATTGTTGTTTGCTGTGATCCTGTATAGATGCAAGGGGTAAAGTCCTTCTGCTTTCGGAGTACTTTTGTCAGTCAGTTGAATTTACCCTCCTGATAATTTTTCTGTGCAAACCTTTACGGGATGCATTTAGTGTTGTAAATTCAGCGGCGTTGATTTTTCTTCCATCCATTGATTTGGTTGATATGGCAAATTTGCAAGAAGGTTGCATTATTCAGAGTAAGACAGACAAGTGCAGTGTCTGACTTTGCATTGCGTTCAGTGGCTTGCCTGTGTTCGCGCATTTGTGTTGACTGTACCAGCAGATCTTTGTGAACTCTGTGGAAGTTTCGTAATGCAAGAGGATGAAGAATATTAAGCATGATGTGATCTGTCAATTTTTCATCCTTGGCCTCGTAATTGAAACCATTAACAAGGCCAGACACAGGATTAGTCACAAGACCAGTAGCAAATGACGGTGAACAGTGAGTGGAATGCGTTCTGTGTAGTTCACTGGAATAGTTTCTAACTTGAAGTCAGAGTGGAGGCTCGTGACTAATAGTCTAGCTTGTGACTAATAGTCTTTAAGGGATGTTGACTGCAACATTGTCCTTGGTATTCGTTGGTGGAGTTCAGTTGAGATTGAACCTAAAAAATGCCACTCTTGTTGCAGGTGCTGTTCACGGGCAAAGCCCAGAGCTTGGGCATCAAGCAGCCCGGCCAGCCCAGCGCCAAGTGGTCAGAGCTGCCCATCACCAAGTCACCCAAGATAGTGCAGTGCAGCGTGGGGCACGACGGCTGCCATGCGGCCCTGCTAGGGGAGGACGGTAATGTCTACTTTGCTGGGACGGCCAGGAAGGGCGAGGACGGAGACCAAGGTACAGTGTCAACCAGAATTTGGTTGAATCCTCAATAAGGCAGTATTTATGTGACATTTTTGTTAAAACCAAACCTGTCTAGGCAGCAGGTCTCCACAGCAGGCGGTGGGCTCTAAATGTTAAAACTTAAATCTTCCCCTTGGCACTAATTGTTTAGCTTTTGAAAATGGAGATTCTTTGGTAAAATTGAGCCAGTTACAAGTTTTTAAGGACGTAGCCATTTTAAGGTCTGCCCTGAAGCCGTTGGAACATGTCACACATCGTGCCTGCTACAAGTTTTGGGATGTGTCAAAATCGTTATTGTGGTAACTGTCTTAGTGTAAATGGGTCTGTGAATTTGAAGTGGTTCAATATTGAATCTCTCTATTCACACTGCATTTAATGAATGGCACTTTTTGAGATAGGGCAAAGTATTTTTGAAGTTTGGAAAGCCACATTGAAACTTAACCCTCCCATGCAAAGACACATTCTTGAACCAGTTGTCCTATCAGTCAAAACCAGTCAAATTTCCCATAGGTGTCTGTGTACTGGGGGGAATCAAGTAAAAGGAACTTTTGACTGTTTTTGACGGTTTATAGCAAAAGGAGGGTGAATACCACAACACTGTAGTTAACCAAGTCTCTGGAGGCTGGTTGACTTGATCAGTTGGAAATGTCCAGGAAAACTTAGAAACTTTGACAGGAGAAACACACCTGAACTGGTTACTTTCAGTGAAGGGACGTCGACAACTCAAGCCGTCCAAACCCAAGAAGATGCTTAAGATGGATGGCAAGACGGCGGTATACGTGGCCTGCAATAACGGCAGCACAGCAGTAGTCACTAAAGAAGGGGAGCTGTACATGTTTGGCAAAGATACACACAACACTGACAGCAGCACAGGTAAAGTCACATCAGCCTGGGAATCAGATCTAAAGCAAATTAAAATTTGTTTCCCTGGTAATACCATTACAAGGAAGAATTCTTTTCATATGATTTTGCAACATGAAACAAGGCTGCATTCCAGTGATTTACTTGTGTAAAATGAGAGCACTCCTGAGCTCGTTATTGGCAAGAGTACAAGAGTAAGCGAGTGTCCTGTCAATCAGCCCGGAGTATATACTCTTGCATCACATGTTTGGCTGAAAGTTTAACACTTGATCGTTCGCGCAAAGTAATATGCACGCAACATTATGCACAAACGTAAAACTTGCAAAGGAAAGCCTGATGCGAAGTACAGCCATAAGTCAATAAAATAATCTGATGGATTTGTGTATTTGGGATAATACAGTGGCCGGGTTGTGTTCTTATAAGAGCTTTGTCGTGAGCCAAAATTTGTTGCTCGTGCGTAAGTGAAAACCAGATAGCTTATCACAGACGAGAAACAACTTTCCATTTATTGTACCCTGCAGGATTGGTTGGCGACCTCAAGAATGTGAAAGTCACGCAGGTGGCACTGGGCAAGGCCCATGCCTGCATCTTAACCAGTGGCGGCACGATCTACACGGCCGGCATCAACAACAAGGGCCAGTGTGGCCGGGGACCAGCCCTGGGGCCAGGTGCCGGTAAGGACGGGAAGAATGCCAACAATGTGGCCCAGAAGGAAGGCACCGCAGTCAGCCCGGATGAGGTGTGCGGGAACAGTGGGGGTGATGGGGCCAGTGCCTCATCTGCCGCTGTCCAGCTCATGAGAACGCTCATTGCAGAAGGTAAGCAGGAAACAGTGTACACATTGCTGTTAAGCTCATGATAGTGCTTATTGGAGAAGGTAAGCAGGAATATGTGTAGACTTGCTAAAGTTATTGCGAATGCTCATTGTAAAAAGTGATCAGAAGAGAAAAACTTAGCTGCTAAGTTCTTGAGGATGCTCACAACAGATGGTAAGTGGGAAAAATATTGACCTAGCTGGGTTTTTTTAGAAGTTCATAAGAATTCATGAGAAAAAGTTAAAAGTTCCATTTTTGCAAGATTCTTTTTGAAATGCCTTTAACTGAGAAGTGGCTCTGGCGACATGTAACTCAATTTGTCTCGTCAGGTCACTTTTGTTTGGAGACATGAAAACTCTGGCCTGACAAAAATTCTACTTTATTGGGTTTATCGCTCAATTTGAAGTTGCCTTTTGTTCACTACTCAGGCGAGGCAGCGGGTGACATCTTGGCCCCTGGGGTCGAGGAGGACCTGGAGGAGGAAGAGAGGGAAGAGGAGCAGTGTGACCATGAATGGAAGGTGGGCCAGTGCATGATATGCTCCCTGTGTGGCCTCTGCACGGGCTACGGAGACTCCTGCGTCAACACCTACCAGCCTGGAAGAAATCCTGGAATGTGAGTCTCTGGGGTTTTGGGGGGCTTGTTGAGAAACTGATGATGGATGGAAAGATGGGGTCGGGACAAAGGGGTGGAGACCTGCGTCTTTGTGCCTATCAGCTAGGCAGGAATCCTGGAGTGTTGAGTTTTTGGTCATCGTTGGCTCGTGAGGAATGTCTTGAGTAATAATGTGAGTTTGTGGTTTTGTTTGCTTGTGAGGAATAGCTTGAATGATAGTGCCAGTCTCTGGTTTTGTTGGCAAAGGGGATGGTGAGAGTCAGAAAGGGGAGTGGGAAAGTTGAGGGATGGATACATGTATGATAACAACTACTTGGCAGAAATCCAACGTCTGGAAGAGAGTCAGAAAGGGGAGTGGGAAAGTTGAGGGATGGATGCATGTATGATAACAACTACTTGGCAGAAATCCAACGTCTGGAAGAGAGTCAGAAAGGGGAGTGGGAAAGTTGAGGGATGGATGCATGTATGATAGCAACTACTTGGCAGAAATCCAACGTCTGGAAGAGAGTCAGAAAGGGGAGTGGGAAAGTTGAGGGATGGATACGTGTATGATGACAACTACTTGGCAGAAATCCAACGTCTGGAAGAGAATCAGAAAGGGGAGTGGGAAAGTTGAGGGATGGATGCATGTATGATAGCAACTACTTGGCAGAAATCCAACGTCTGGAAGAGAGTCAGAAAGGGGAGTGGGAAAGTTGAGGGATGGATACATGTATGATAACAACTACTTGGCAGAAATCCAACGTCTGGAAGAGAGTCAGAAAGGGGAGTGGGAAAGTTGAGGGATGGATACATGTATGATAACAACTACTTGGCAGAAATCCAACGTCTGGAAGAGAGTCAGAAAGGGGAGTGGGAAAGTTGAGGGATGGATGCATGTATGATAACAACTACTTGGCAGAAATCCAACGTCTGGAAGAGAGTCAGAAAGGGGAGTGGGAAAGTTGAGGGATGGATGCATGTATGATAACAACTACTTGGCAGAAATCCAACGTCTGGAAGAGAGTCAGAAAGGGGAGTGGGAAAGTTGAGGGATGGATGCATGTATGATAACAACTACTTGGCAGAAATCCAATGTCTGGAAGAGAGTCAGAAAGGGGAGTGGGAAAGTTGAGGGATGGATGCATGTATGATAGCAACTACTTGGCAGAAATCCAACGTCTGGAAGAGAGTCAGAAAGGGGAGTGGGAAAGTTGAGGGATGGATACGTGTGTGATAGCAACTACTTGGCAGAAATCCAACGTCTGGAAGAGAGTCAGAAAGGGGAGTGGGAAAGTTGAGGGATGGATACATGTATGATAGCAACTACTTGGCAGAAATCCAACGTCTGGAAGAGATTCAGAAAGGGGAGTGGGAAAGTTGAGGGATGGATACATGTATGATAGCAACTACTTGGCAGAAATCCAACATCTGGAAGAGATTCAGAAAGGGGAGTGGGAAAGTTGAGGGATGGATGCATGTATGATAACAACTACTTGGCAGAAATCCAACGTCTGGAAGAGATTCAGAAAGGGGAGTGGGAAAGTTGAGGGATGGATACATGTATGATAACAACTACTTGGGCAGAAATCCAACGTCTGGAAGAGAGTCAGAAAGGGGAGTGGGAAAGTTGAGGGATGGATACGTGTATGATAACAACTACTTGGCAGAAATCCTACGTCTGGAAGAGAGTCAGAAAGGGGAGTGGGAAAGTTGAGGGATGGATGCATGTATGATAGCAACTACTTGGCAGAAATCCAACGTCTGGAAGAGAGTCAGAAAGGGGAGTGGGAAAGTTGAGGGATGGATGCATGTATGATAACAACTACTTGGCAGAAATCCAACGTCTGGAAGAGAGTCAGAAAGGGGAAAGAGAAGGAGATGGAGACTTCAATTTGATTATCTGTCAGCTAGTAAGGAAATCCTTGAACTTGCATTTACTGTCTGTGGATTCATGAGGAATATCAGAAAGTTATGGGATGAAATAAGATGGAAGTTGGAAGGGATTGAGACCTGTTGGTCAGTACATAACAGGTAGTTAAGCACTCTAGGATGTTTGTCTTTAGTTGAGGGATGTGTAGAAGGTAGAGGTATGGATGGAATTGGACGGGTACGTAGGAGATTCATCAAAATATTCATTTCATTCTGTGATGGTGACAGGGTTTGCGGTTGTGGGTCAGGCGACTCCGGTTGCGCCAAGTGTGGCTGCTGCAAGGTGTGCGCCGGAGAGGCCCAGGAGCGACGCGTTGGCGTGGGCCTGCTGGCAGCTGGCCAAGGTGCGGCTGCTGGCCTCCAGCAGGTTGCTGCTGGTGCTGGTGGTGGGGGTGGTGGTATCCCTGCCATACCCGGTGCCGGTGGTGCTGCTGGGGCCGGCGGCGGAGGGGGGAATTTCTACAGCGCCCTGGTGGAGCACAGCAACATCCTGCAGCACCGGCTGCTGGCCCAGCTACGGTACGGAATGAACCGACAGCAGGATGGCAAGCACCGTCGGGTGGGGTTCATTATGAGCCAGGACAAAGGCAAAGGTGAGTCATCTCTAGATTGTCGTGAGAGTAGCAGAACCAGTTGTATTGAGTAGTCCATTTTGGTCTCCAGTTGTTTCAGATGCATGGTGTCATGAGCCAGTTTTTCCTAATAACCACTCTGAGAAACCTTTGTAGCACTCAATATTGATCTCTCTCATGAGACGCCATTTTTGTAGGCAAAATTACAATTGTGTATTCAGCTCCATCAGGTATGCGTGTGTCCAACAAGCTAATTTTTATACATGCAGGTGTTGATCCAAATATCTTCAAACTACAGCACGGCTATTGTGCATCACGAAAAATTGAGTCCCAAATGACGATGTACATGTACATTGCAATCTGTAGGAAGTGACATCATTTTAGATTTATCTGTTTCTCTGTCTACTTTGTTTCTCATCGATTTGTTCATCTTCAGCCACTGAGGGGCGTATCATCATATGTGTTGCTCTGAAGAACAGAATTAACAACTCTTGTCCAACAAGCTCATTGTTGGTTCAGTAGAAGTCAATATATGTTTTTGCTCTTGAAGGATTGAAAAGGCACTGCTGTTTTCTTTAAGGAGGGAAGAAAAGCTTGAGACATCAGTTCTGTTCAGCATTACTGTTTGCAGTATGACAAAAATCTGGTTTGAAGCTTCAAACAATCACTGTCGTTGATGGGTTGAGTATTCCAGTTTTCAAGTTGAATTAAGCAAGTGTGAAGGTTTCTTTGTGTATTCCCAATGGCTTCATTGACAAATGCTTTTTGTCTTGATAACCCCATGAGGTATATATTGGAACTACACAGCCATTCTTTATTTAGGCTAGTATCCAAGGAACATTAATCTCTGCAGAAGCTATGCTGCTAAATTAATGGATGTTTGCCGCTGTGAAATGGGAACAAGTTACAGGAACAAAGCCATTTGTTGAAATCACTGTGTTGGAGGGTTTCAACCGAATCCCTCTGGTGGTTTGGAAAATTACACAGTGAAATTTGAAAGTTGGGGCTGTTCGAGTTAATTTTGGTCTCCAACTGTTTTGCACCAACAGATGAGGGCAGCACCAGTGGTGATGACAGGGACTTGGAGAGGGACTATGGTCAACATGTCATCCATCCACCAGGCCCTGTGTCCTTAGCTTTGCCAGCTACCCAGGTGGCCTGTGGTCTTCACCACACAGGTACTAGAATGATGGTATCGTATCACCACTGTAACAAAACACTCAGCTTGGTTTTGTTATTGAAGGGACATTAATTGACTATGTATGGAAGTTTGTGTATTTTCAATGCACTATACACTCGCTGTTTTGAACTTCTAAAAAAAGGTTTAACATACAGCATATCTTGCTGCAAGTAAAAGAGTTACCCTTACACACCCTGAGCACTTTGAGTGAACGTAACTTTTTTTTTTTCATGTACATTGCAGTGGTGCTTCTGAAGAATGGTGAGGTGTATGGCTTTGGGCTTGGCAACCATGGTCAGTTAGGGCAAGGAGATTCTGCCAGCAGGTAAACTACAGCTGCCCAACTGCCGTGTCAGTTTGAATTTTGTGAAGAGCCTTGTTGTGATGCAGTGTTGGTCAAATGATCTGTCTTACTTCGAACTGTGTTACTGTCTAGCTCTGTAGTTTGATAATGCTGCATACTTGAAGGTTTAACCCTAACCCCCAGGCTTTTTTTGTTAGGGACCCTCCTCAATCCTCCAGAATCCTCCAATTTTGGGGGTGAAAACATTGGATTCTCCCTCAATCCTCCGAAATCCTCCAGAATTTCTTGAAAATGTTACTTGGAGGTGTGCCTACTGCCTCAATTCTTCAAAATCCTCGGGCAGTTCATGTCATTATGTTGAGGCAGTGTGAATGGCATTCTTGAGCCAGTGGGGTTGATTCAAAAGAAATATCAGGCTGAATTTATGCATGACTGAGCAAAAACAACACAAGGTCTAACCCATGACCTTCATGCATACCGGTAGCATCCTTCACAATCAACTATGCACTTTTGCCATTCATCCTCAGTCCTCCAAAATCTTCCAAAACCGCCCGGATTTTGGAGGATTGAGGAGGGTTAAGGTTAAAGACTTACCTACATGGAGGTGGAAAACCAGAAAGAGCAGTGTGGATGAGCATGATGAAACCACAGTTTAAATTGGTTGGTTTGTCAGATTCATGTAGGAAGTGATTCCTTTGAGCATTACCTAGGATTGTTTGCTGTGATTTCACTGTTATGCCAGTGCAACAAGCAGCTTCCTGCAAGTGGTACCTTGGCTATTCTCCCAAAGGCTCCAAGAGATTTAAAATGATGCCTTATTTCAAATCTTCCACATCCAGGACTGCACCTGTGCAGCTACAGGTGCCAGAGACCGTCATCCAGGTAGCAGCTGGCAGCAATCACACGGTGCTGCTGGGAGTGTCCGGCAATGTTTACACCTGCGGCAACTTCCAGGTATGCTGTCAAGGGTTCCTGTATGGGATTTCACATTTGCTGTCAATTAAGATCTGGTACTTTGCCCTGTTTTACTCTTGCATGAACTTTTGAACTTTCTTGTGGAAGCCCGCAGGCATCAAATTACATGTTCCTGTGTGGATCTGATAAATTCTGTAGTGGAATTCATGTGTACATTAAGGTTCTGTGAGTCAATGTAGGATTGCAGTATTCTGTGTGTTAATTGTTATTTTTCCATCACTGAATGGACAGTCCAAATATTTTTCTGTTAAAAAAAGAGAGTGTTTAATTGTGCATTAAGTAAATCCAAATGAAAACTTTAACCAAGTTTAACAGGTTTTTTACACATTTCTGCAGATTCTAAAGATTTGTTCAGTGTTGGATGTAGAAAGGTCATTTCTTTCATAATTTGCTTTCAGCAAAGATGGAATCGAAAAGGAGCAATTTCTTTAAAGTTAAATGTGTAGGACAAATTCCCAGGAACCTTAAACTCATAGGGAAGTAACATATGAAAGCTAGATAAATTTAGAGGAAAAATCCTCCTGGAGAAATATCAAAGTTTGGTTCTTTTGAGAGTGCATTTTTTTTTTCTTTAAAATTTCTCGGTTCATCCTGTGATAGAAAGGACAACTTTGCCGAGCCATCTTGGAGGAATCCAATGCCCCGGGGGCTGTGTCACACTCCAGGCCGGGCCCTGTGCCAGACATGGGACCACAGTATGGCCGTAAGGCCACCTGGGTAGGGGCCAGCGGGGACCAGACCTTCATCAAGGTGGACGAGGCTCTCATCAACCCCAGGATGCTGGAGAACTCTTTGGTGTTTGCCAACCAGAGTGTCATTGGTCAGTGGAATACTGTTCTAAGATACATGCATTGCAAAACTCACAGAAAATCACATCTGGTGTAAAAAAACTTGTTTCTTGTCCCTGCCTGCTAGCAATATCTGGATAGTCTGAATTTTTTTTAATGTCATGGAAGGAAAGAAAAGTTCATTATTGAGCAGAACACACAATAATGTTTACCATCCCCACCCGCCAGCGTTTTAACGGTATGTTTTGAGATAACAGTTAACCCCTTTGCACCGGGAACCGTTGACAGCCGCGGCGTTGTGTGAGGATTAGTGCATACCACACACACAGTCTATTCACCATGCAGCTGCTGGTTCAATGGGGCCTGCTGCTGGACAAAGCCCTCCATTCAGGGCATACCACAGCCCAGCAGTCACGGTCAAAGAAATACCGGCTCAAAGGGGTTAAAAAGTAGACATAATCTAAAATACAGTGTGAAGCACATCTTAAAGTGTAGTGTTCATTTCAAAAAAGGTAGACAACTTTTAAAATTACCGCCCTCATTCAAAACCAGAGAGGCATTCTGGAAAAAGTTTGATAATGACTTCACAAATGAACCTTATGTTGTATTTCTCTTTTTGTTTTGGGAGGCTTTTAATTTCATAGTTAGAAGAATAAACAGCTTTCGGTTGAAATATAATGTCATGCAGTCCTTTTGACAACCACACACAGCCCACCAAATGATTGATTACGCACATTCCCGATCATTTCAAACTTTAGTCTTTTGGTAGTGCAGAAGATTAAAATTTGTTACGTTCTCCATGAAACAGGTGTGGTGCCGCGTAATGGCACTGCTGGTGTGCGTTGCCTGATGCTGAGTCGGTTAGATGGGACCTGCCATAGCTACACAGAGCAGGACACATCTTTCAGTTATGAAGACACCAGCGTGTGTCTGGATCCCTTGTATAATGTACTGTGGTGGTAAGTTCTTGCTGGTTTTCCGTTATCTTCTTTTTTCTTTATCAATCTGGTTTCGTTGTCTATTTGGCTGTTCTTGATTTGCCTTTTCTTTTCATTGAGAAGGAAAGGATGGCCTAAATCAGTTTGATTAAATTCCAGATCAGAATTAGCCTTTGATGTTGTGTTTGAATCTGGTTCTGTAGCATTGGCTTATACCCTAATGCCATGAGTATTCTTGCTGGGAATGTTCCTGAATTTTCCTGAATCTTCCATTATGCATAAAACCTCCGTCGTGTATGGAACTAATTGTATATCCTTTCCCACTGAAACTTCAATGAGACACGAGGACCCTTGACACCCATAAATAGCATGTGAAAACCTACTCAAATCTAGTTACAGGTCAGTGTCATTTTTTTTAAAGATCTAAAAATGCCAGTACTTTGGAAACCTACCATCTTTCTCTTTTTTGAAGAGGAGAGTGAATTCTGTTACAAATGAACTATTTGGACAGTAGTTTTCAGACAGAAGTCCCGTTTTCCCCCTTCCAATGGATCGAAGACTTTTGAAAACCCTTTTAACCCATTAACTAAACATGCGTGTTGTAATAATTTAAAGCGGAATGAATGAATGAGAGAAAACAAGTCCTGGATTGGTTCATGTGAGCTATGTGAATGTAATATGAATAAATTATTCATTAACTTTTAATGTTCTGTATTGACCTTCCAAATCTTTTTCCATCTCGCTTGCCCTCACACAGCTTCTCTCCGACCGGCAGCCGTGTCGCCTGCCACAGCGTCCTCAAACCCGGTGTGCGGCTCCTCCCCAGCCTACCTCCCTCGGCCTCTGTCCTAGGCCCCGAGCTTGCCCTGCCCACTGCGGCAGCCAGCGCCATTCCCCCTGCTCTCCCTGTCTCTCGCTCCCACTGCGCCCTGCACATGCTGGCCTGCTTGGATACGCTGACGGCGGCCCAGGAGGCCCAGCTGACTGTGGTAGCCGCCCAGGCTGAGCGCCAGTGCGTGGCCAAGGTCTATTCCAAGGAGGACTTCAACAGCGTCAACAGGTTTGAAGGTGAGAGCAGCAGGCGTTCTCTGTTTGTCACTTTCAGTGTCATTCTTGCTCTCAATTCTCATCTTTCTGTTTCAAGGAGGACTTAGACGTTTCTTAGAAGCTGTCGTCAATGCATTTGATTTTGGGAAACAGCACTGAACTTTGCATGAAACATATATGGAGAGCTTTCTTTGCTTAGGATAAGTGTTTAATAACATTATCATGTTACAATAGCCATGCTCACAATGGCAAATATATTTTCATAAATAAAATTATAGTGAACAAAGTAAAATAAGTAAGCAAAGTGTGTGAGCACATGTTGATTATACTGATCTTCTTGCAGCATGAATTTTTGCCAGATCCTGCCAAATTTGTGCCAGGGGCAAAAGTGAAACAAAAGGGAACATTTTGTTAATTTACAGTTTGAAATAAGAGCATTGTTTCTTGTTTTCTCAATGTATTTCCTGTTGGAAACGATCAATTCAGAAGGTTAATTTTTTGCCCACACTTGTAGTGCTAGATTGTGTTTTTAAGTTCACTTCAATGCATTATCAACTTCACCTATACTGTGGCACCCATATCACACTGTGTAGTTAATATATTACCTTTATGCTTCAAAGATGACTTTTTTTTTTAAA